>NC_052080.1:2115000-2385000 GCF_015852505.1 Tachyglossus aculeatus
GAACCCAGTTCTCCCTGTCCTAATGTATTTCCACTACACCACACTGCTCCTCTATTGGCACAGTAATAGGGGTGGGGAAGGGAGAGGGGAAAAGATTTTTGAGAAACCTGGAGACATCCAGCCAAGTAATTGGCCCCAATCCTCTCAATCCTGATTAGACCTCCCACTGTCTCTCCATGTGTGGGCATGTTTCTCTTTTACTTGTTCTTGTCTCCACTCCATAGTTATACACTTGAAAGGATACCCCATCTCTGCCTCAATACCAAAGGCAGTTGGAATCTGAGCCCATGGACTGCGCTTAGAAGCAGTAATAGCTTGGGCAATTCCACAGTATGAACGAGCCAGAGATACGGATATTACTCAGAGGGAAGTCATGGCGCCAGAAACCACAGTATGGAGGCATAAGCAATACGGCAGGGAGAACGTATAATAAACTTACTGGGTCCTACCTTTCCCATTTTGTTTTCCTCTGGTCATTAAATGCTTACTATGTGTTCTGCACAGAGCAAGCCCTCAATCAATACGATTAACTGATATATATCAATGTCTTTCTCCCTCCCTGGACTTTAAGCTCATTCACTCATTCATTCAATCGTATTTCTTGAGCACTTACTGTGTACAGAGCACTGTACTAAGCGCTGGGAAAGTACAATTTGGCAACAGATAGAGACAATCCCTACCCAACAACGAGCTCACAGTCTAGAAGGGGGAGACAGAAAACAAAACAAGTAGATAGGAATCAATAGCATACATTGTGTGCAGGGAATATGTCTGTTATATTGCTCTGTTGTACTCTTCCATGCGCTTAGGACAGTGCCCTGCACTCAGTAAGTACTCAATAAACACGATTGATTGATTGATTGACTGACTGACTGAAGCCTCAACAAATAACATCAATCAAGTACTGGAGGAGGTTAAACTGAAAAAGCTGGAGAAGCAATTTTAGGGGATCAAGAACTGGGGCTGAAATAGCACAATCTTCCGGAGCGTTCGGAACCAGCGAAACGTTGTCCTTGGACAAAACAAGATGATTAAGAAGCTTTCACATTTTTGGAAGGTTTACTGCTGTCCTATTAGGACTTTAACGGCTTTGGGTGCGTGTCAGCTGATCTGCCCAGTCGTAGAAGGATGATTGTTCCATGCCACATAATTACAATCCATAATGAATCGCAAATAGCAAGATCCTGCCGACTGTACAGGTTAAATATGACCTGGAGTAAATAGGATGTATAGATTTTTCATTACCTGGCCATGGCTGTAGCCACAAGAAAATCAACCCAATTTTTCCTCATTAACATAATTAGCTTGCTATTGATCATTCACAAAAACTGCTCCCTCATCTCTGGAGCCTGTTGGATACAACTTGACAATAAAAGCAAAAAGCACAGCAATACGATGTGCTTTCCACAGGGTAATTTACAAGGGCCTGGGAATCAGAACACCTGCGTTCTCATCCCGGCTCTGACGCTTAATAATTGTGGTATTTATTAAACACTTACTATGTGCTTAGGCACTGTAATAATAATAATGGTATTTGTTAAGTGCTTACTTTGTTCCAGGCACTGTACTAAGCGCTGAGGCCAATACGAGCAAATCGAGTTGGGCACAGTCCCTGTCCCACGTGGGGCTCACAGTCTCAATCCCCATTTTACAGATGAGGGAACTGAGGCCCAGAGAAGTGAAGGGACTTGCCCAAGGTCACACAGCAGACAAGTGGCAGAGCTGAGATTGGAACCCATGTCCTTCTGACTCCAGGGCCCTTGCTCTACCCACTATGATATGCAGCATTTCTGCCACTTGCCTGCTGTGTGACCTTGGGAAAGTCACTTCACTTCTTTGTGCCTCATTTCCCCCAGTTGCAAAATGGGGATTCATTACCTGCTCACCCTCCTACCTTGACTCTGAGCCCCATATAGGACTTCATTATCCTGTATCTACACCAAGATTTAATACAGTGGTTGCCACAGAGTAAGCACTCAACAAGTACCACAATTATTATCGTTATACTTATTACATTTCAGGGACCCCCAAAAGTTATCCACTCAAAATAGGAAACATAAACCCCTTTTGAGCCAAACACTGGAAAGGAGACCAATAAATTATCACTTTCCCTTAGGAAGCACAGGTTAGAAGCAGAAATGATATGATTTTTTTTTTCAGATCAAAGGGGAATCACCGACTCAATATTCGAAGACCATTAACCATAACCCAAATGACAACTCTGCTTGAGCTGTGAACCTGAAGAGACCATGAGTCTTCAATCTCCTTTGACAATTGCCTCTCAGAAGCAGTGTGGTCATAGCGGATAGAGCATGGGCTCGGGAGTCGGAAAGACCTGGGTTCTAATCCCGGTTCCACCACTTGTCCGCTGCCTAACCTTGGGCAAATCACTTCACTTCTCCGTGCCTCAGTAACCTCATCTGTAAAATGTAGATTAATGCCGTGAGCCCCATGAGGGAAAGGGACTGTGTCCAACCTGATTACCTGGTATCTCCCCCAGCATTTAGAACAGTGCTTGACACTTAAGTAAGCGCTTAACAAACATCATCATCACTTTTTATGGCATTTATTAAGCGCTTACTATGTGCAAAACACTGTTCTAAGCGCTGGAAAGGTTACAAGGTGATCAGGTTGTCCCACGTGGGGCTCACAGTCTTAATCCACATTTTACAGATGAGGGAACTGAGGCTCTGAGAAGTTAAGTAACTTGCCCAAAGTCACACAGCTGACAACTGGCGGAGCCGGGATTTGAACCCATGACCTCTGACTCCAAAGCCCGTGCTCTTTCCACTGCGCCACGCTGCTTCCCCAATCATTATTACTACCACAGAGAAATGTTGATTTCCGTTCCCTTCTGAGGAAGGCATGGCATGAAATCCTTCTCTCCGGACAGATTTTTCTTTCCGATTCATATGTTTGTGCATCTTGTACATGTTGACACTGCACTGATTCCGCATGACAACTGAACGAATCTGGCTGCCTCCTACGTGACACCCAATGAGCAGATTGGGTATCCGCGCCTGTTCTGGCGGGCGATAAAAATAGCGGCACAGTATTAAACGCGATCGCCTCTGCCTCTCCGTCAGCAAATGCGTCCTGGTCAGGCCCAAATGGGAAATAAAAACGTCAATCTTATTGTCTTTGAGATTTCAAAAATGACACCCGCCTAAACCAGGATAATCCATGTGAATTACCGGTCTTAACTGATTATGGATTCAAAGTCCAAAATCAATGGACGGTGTTTTCTATCGAATGGTTCTCTGAAGCCAATGGACGCCAAAAACAACTGTATTTGTTAGGAGCATTCACAGTCCAGAAAGATACACATCAATAAAAGGTCAGTCAAAGTGATCGATTACTCGGCTGGAGGGTCTTGCAAACACAGCCAACACTGGAGACAAGGTAAGGGGTCACATATTGAAATCGGCACAGAATCCCCCATACAACCTTAGATTTGTCACGGAGAAGTTTGGCAGCCGATATTTATCTCTTTCCGTGAGATGGATTTGTGGCTCAGTGAGTTGTCAACAAGGGGCAGATAAACCAAGATCAAACTCGAGCAGCTTTGGGGGGCTTCTGACAGTCGGGGAGAATTGTGGCCTTATTCATTCATTGAGTCATTCAATCACATTTATTGAGCACTCACTGAGTGCGGAGCACTGTACTAAGCATTTGGGAGATTACAATAAACACATTCCCTGCCCACAGTGAACTTACAGTCCAGATGGGGAGACAGATTTGGGAGACCTGGGTTATATAAATAACATTCCCTGTCTACAGCGATCTTACGATCTAGAGGGGAGATAGACATTAATAGAAATATATTAATTACAGATAGGGACATAACTGCTGTGGGGCTGGTGCAATGTCACACAGCAGACAAGTGACAGAGATGGAACTAGAACCCAGGTCCTTCTGACACCCAGGCCCGTGCTTTTCCACTGTGCTAAGCACTGGGCCAGATACACACAATATGATTAGACAGATTCCCTGTCTCGCTAGGGTCACACAGTCCTACGTGGAGGGAGAAAAGGTTTTTACTCTCCATTTTACGGACGAGGAAACCGAGGCATTGAGAAGTAACGACCAGCCCAAGGTCACCCTGCAGGCTGGTGGTGGAGCCAAGATCAGAATCCACCTCTCCTCTGAGGCCTCATTCATTCAATCGCATTTATTGAGCGCTTACTTTGTGCAGAGCACTGTTTGAAGAGCTTGGGGGAGTAAAATACAACAATCAACAGTCTCATTCCCTGCTCACAATGAGCTTACAATCCAGAGGTGGGAGACAGATGTCAATACAAATAAATAAATGACAGATGTGGACATAAGAGTTGTGGGGCTGGGAGGGGGGGAAGAACAAAGGGAGCAAGATACAAAAGGGAGTGGGAGAAGAGGAAAGGGGGATTTAGTCAGGGAAGGCCTCTTGGAGGAGATGTGTCTTCAAACAGGCTTTGAAGAAGAGGGGAGAGTCATCTTCTGTGTCCTCCTGGGCTCTATACATTAGGCCACACCACTTTATTCTAAGGCAGTGAGGTCATGGGGGACCAGGACTCCCCCTGATCAAGGAAATTTTTCCCAGCGCTTAGTACATGCTCTACGCACAATAAATACTATTCCAGCTACTGAAACTTGAGCACACAGATCAGAACAAAATGATGGCTTTTACTTCCTCTGATGATAATAATAATTTGTGGTATTTGTTAAGTGCTTACTATGTGCCTGGCACTGTATTAAACGCTGGGGTCGATACAAACAAATCCAGTTGGACACAGCCCCTGTCCCACATGGGCCTCACGGTCTTAAGCCCACTTTATAGATGAAGCAACTGAGGCACAGAGACGTGAAGTGACTTGTCCGCCATCACACTGCAGACAAGTGGTGGAGCTGGGATTGGAAACCAGGTTCTTCTGACTTCCAAGCCTGTGAGGAATTGGAATGAACTGTGTTTCTGGCAAACAATCAAGAAATCATACTTTATGGGATTTGATCATGCCCTGAACTAAGACTTCCAATTCCCCCCTGTGTGGCATGGTCTTTTCCTCTTTCTCCATTTCACTTTTACCCAAATCCCACAAGGAGGAAGACAGCAGTGGGGCCTTGTGGAAAGAGTACACGCCTGGGAATCCGAGGACCTGAGTTCTAATCCTGCTCCTCCACAGGTGCGCCACGTGACCTTGGGTAAATCACCTCCCTGGGCCTCAGTTCCCTCATCTGTAACATGGGGATTAAGACTATGAACCCCATGTGGGCCAGGGACTGATACAATCTGATTAGCTTCTATCTATCCCAGTGCTTAGCGCAGTGCCCAGAACATAGTAAGTATTTAATACCAATAATAATAATAATAATAATATGGGCAGAACAGTGAAAAACTCCCCCTGTCTTCCGCACGTTTGTCATTTGTGAAGACGTCAGTCTCGTGCGCAACAGCAAACTGAACCGCTTCGTGTGCGGAATTTTTGGTGAGTTCCAAAGGAGCTATTCTGAGGTGTAACTCTCCCGCTATTTCAGGCAACACTATATTTGCCAGAGAATGGCTAAATTTAAACTTTTAGTGAAAGGAAATTATGTGCGTTTTCTCCCCACTTCCTAAATCTATAGACCAAATCCTGTTAACACATTTGGATTAATTATAAACTTCAAGGATGGGGAAAAAATAGCCCTTTATAAAACTTAGTGCTCAATCATCCTAAACACTTCCTTAAATAGTCACAGTTTGCATATGAATGTTGGGAATATGGCATTTTGATTTCTAATGCGTGGCTGTGTAGGAAGTTAACTTCACAGGAAATTGCCACTGAAGAGGCAAAAAAACAAATCTGAGACCAAAAGAAAAATCACAGTAATAAAACACTTTCTGCTTCTTTTTACTCTTTCGGGTTTAAGCTTACTCTCAGGATCACTGCCAAAAGTAAGTCTTCATAAATGATCTTGCCATAATAGATATTGTTTGAGCATGGAATGGGACTACTGAAATACACCCAGTTCGGTAAATTCTGTAAATTTAGATTATTTTTGGCTGCGAGTCCCTTAAGGGGAAAGAATGTGTGCCTTCCTACTATAGTACTCTTTGTGATAATGATGATAATATTGTAATAACAATACTTATAGATGCCGACTATGTGCCAAACACTGTATTAAGCACTGAGGTGGATATAAAATAATCAGGTTAGATTCAATTTCTGCCTGTTCACAGTCGAAGGGGGAGAGAAAGCAGGTACTTCTCTCTGTTTTACAGATGAGGAAACTGAGGCACAGAAGAGTTAGGCAACATGTCTAAGGTCACACAGCAATAATCAATGTACTTCGCAAGCACTTAGTACAGTGCTCTGCATAAGGTAAGCACTCAAGAAATACGACAATGAATGAATCATATTTACTGAGTGCTTACTGTGTACGGAGCACTGTACTAAGTGCTTGGGAGAGTACAACAGAATCAGCAGATACGTTCCCTGCGCACAATGAGCTTAGAGTCTAGAGGAATTGGCGGTGCTGTGATTAGAACCCAGGTCCCCGGACTTTCAGGCTTGGGCTCATTCAACTAGGCGCTGCTGCTTCTCCACAGTGTCCAGCATATAGTCAGCACTCAGTAAATGCCACTGAGAAGAGAAAAATCGGTCCCGAATATTATTCTAGATCCAGGGATGCCTTTGGCAGGACTTGAGTCTCGGTGATGTTTCCGGGCCTCAGTCTCCCAATCTACCTATCACTATCCTCATCTGGTGATTGACTTTTTTTTTTTTAAATGGCATTTATTAAGCGCTTACTATGTGCAAAGCACTGTTCTAAGCGCTGGGGAGGTTACAAGGTGATCAGGTTGTCCCACGTGGGGCTCACAGTATTAATCCCCATTTTACAGATGAGGTAACTGAGGCACAGAGAAGTGAAGTGACTTGCCCAAAGTCACACAGCTGACAATTGGCAGAGCTGGAATTTGAACCCATGACCTCTGACTCCAAAGCCCGGGCTCTTTCCACTGAGCCACGCTGTTTTTTGGAGGTAACCATCACCTTCTATAGGCCTTACCAAGTACCACAGTATGGCCTATTAGTTAGAGCCAGGCCTGAAAGTCAAAGGAGCTGGGTTCTAATCTGAGATCTGCTGATTGCTTGCTTTGTGAGCTTGGACAAGTCATAAAATTCCCTGTGCCTCAGTTTCCTCACTTATCAGATGGGAATTCAATACCCGTTCTCTCTCCTACTTAGACTGTGAGCCCCACTGCGGGACAGGGACTGTGTCCGACCTGATAAACTTGTATCCATCCCAGTGCCTCAGAACAGTGTTCGACATAAAACAAGGGTTTAACAAACACGATAAAAAAAAATACGAGGCTGCCAGGAGGGCAGAGGGGAAAGAGGCAGGTGTTGTAACCTTCGCTAGGTGTTTGTCGTGTTCTACTCCATTTTAATGGGGCTGCGGAATCGATGGGTATTGACAAAGCTATAACAATCAAGCCGCCTAGCCTTTCCCAGGGAATTATCAATCATCAGGAAGAGTGAATTCCACATATCCACTGAGTCTCCTAGAAGTCATCCAGGGGTGGGGATGGCTGGGGTTCAGGGGAGAAGTGTAATTGACACCCCGACCACCCTACTTGGACCCAGTTTTCTTTCCGGGTGACACCCGTTACTCACAACATCCCAGCAGCCAAAAGCGTGAAAACGAGACCACGGCCTTGTCAGATATGTGGTTTCTATCTGATACACAACTGCCGCTGGAATCGACTCTGGCCAACTCTGTCTGGGCTTCTTTAGGGAAGTCTCTTACCTTCACGGTGAATTCTAAATGAATTCTGCTATGAAATGCTGAAGACTGAGACACCATTACTGTTCTCTGAGTACCCAGGCTTGCTTACCTCCCTTCGTGATGTGTGATACGGAATTTCTCGGTTATCAACAAGGAAGAAACCGAAATTCACCATTTAAGTGAAAAATGAAAAACATACATGATTGAAAAATCGAGAAGGTGCAGCAAGTGTTATTATTAAGCACTTACCAGGTGCCAAGAACTGTTCTAAGCACTGAGGTACATACAAGTTAATCAGGTTGGACACAGTTCTTGTCCCATATGAGCTCACAGTCTAAGTAGGAGGGGGAATAGGTACTGCATCCTAACCCTGCATCGCATCGCAGGGCTATTGGATAGACCCGGCCCTGGGAATCAGAAGGTCCTGAGTTCTGATCTCTACCCCATTTGGTCATGGGTTCAAATTCCATCTCTGGCAACTGTCAGCTGTGTGACCTTGGGAAAGTCACAACTTCTCTGTGCCTCAGTTATCTCATCTGTAAAATGGGGATTGACTGTGAGCCCCGTGTGGGACAACCTGATCACCTTGTATCCCCCCAGCGCTCAGAACAGTGCTTTGCACATAGTAAGCGCTTAACAAATGCCATCATTATTATTATCATTATTATAGGACAAGGCCTGATGCCTTTGTCAATGGACTGGGATTCTGTGGGGTCGGGGAAGCATCTACTAAATCATTTTCTTTATACCTCAATAAGCTGGGATCCACTAACCAACCAAGGAATGAGGAAGGACACAAGCAGTTGGCAAAGCAACTGAGTGGCAGCCTTGAAGCAGTGTTGCCTAGTGGAGAGACCCCTGGCCTGGGAATCCGGTGGATCTGGGTTCTAATCCCGGCTCAACCACTTGTCTGCTGTGTGACCTTGGGCAAATCACTTCACTTCTCTGGGCCTTGGTTACCTCAGGTGTAAAATGGGGGTGAAGACTGCGAGCCCCACATGGGACAGAGACTGTGCCCAACCCGATTTGCTTGGATCCACTCCAGGGCTTAGAACAGTGCCTGGCACATAGCAGGCGCTTACCAGATAACGTGATTATTATTATTATTGTCTTGCAAAACACCTATGAAAATCAGCACTAACCAAGCACGGCATGAAACGGGGAGAAGGAATCTTCGGCTCCAAGACCCATCACATATGTGCAGATAAAATGCAGCTCACAGCCAGTCTGAACTTAGCCCTGAAAGCATTTGGCTTTAAATAGATTCAGATTATTAGGTATTCCAGAAAGAGTTCCACCTGAAGGATCTCTTCTGGTCTCTGCTCAGCATCACTTCAATCCTCGTATATGTAAACAGATCTAAACAAGCCATGTTTGGCCAATGTCACTGGCTAAGAATTCTCTCAGCGCTGTTGTACCACCTTGGGGGAAAATGTTACAGATGGAAAAATACGTTCCCGATCCAACCCAGATTTCTCCATCGTTATCCCCTGTGTTTATCCAACGGCTCTGGTTGGGGATGTAAAAATAATATAACTATGGTATTTCTTAAGCACTATGAGCCCGTCACTATAGTAAGCGCTGAGATGGACACAAGCAAATCGGGTGCGACAGAGGGCCTGTCCTACGTGGGGCTCACAGTCTCAACCCCATTTGACAGATGAGGAAACTGAGGCCCAGAGACGTAAAGGGGCTTGCCCGAGGTCACACAGCAGACAAGTGGCGGACCTCGGATTAGAACACATGACCTTCTGATTCCCCGCACTGTGTCCCCTATGCTATGTAGTCCATGTTTATACAACTACCATTTCCCCACCTTTCTCTCACTAAAGCCCAGCTCACACTCACTCCGCAGTCTTTTCCCGCTAAGTTCCTCACTGAGCTTCACTCTCATCTCTTCCACCATCAACCTCCTGCTCACATGCCCATCCCCTGCACAGAATGCTTTCAAACTTTCAAACTTCTGGCCTCAGCTCTCTTGTCCCCAATTCCCAACTGAACCTCCATCTTCCCCAGGAGGCCTTTTCCCCATAGCTTCTCGTATCCCCACTGTTTATTAATAATAATAATGGTGATATTTGTTAAGCACTTACTATGTACCATACACTGTTCTAGGTGCTGGGGTAGATACAGGGCAATCAGGTTGTTCCACATGGGGCTCATGTTTAGAACGTAGAAACACTGTACCCCTCTTTTGAGAAGTACCAGGGTTGAAAACATATCTCCCTTGTCCCCACTTGTCTGAAGACCATTTTATCTGCTGTAAAGAAAGCCAAGTAAACCTTGCAAGATCGAGTTTTCCATCTAAGCCCTGCCTTTAACTGAGTGACTCTGGCCAACTGATCATATTTACTGAGCGCTTTCTGTGTACAGAGCACCGTGCTAAGCACTTGGGAGAGTCCTGGATAACAGAGTTGGTAAACACGTTCCCTGCCCAAAGGGAGCTTACAGTCGAGAGACAGATATTAATATGAATAAATTAAGGATATGTACGTAAGAACTGTGGGGCTGAGGAAGGGGTGAATCAGACGATCCTATTTAATGAGCATGTATTGTGTGTATACTGAGTGAATAAAGGGAAATTGATTATCCAATCTGTAAAATGGGTGCAATATCTATTGCTCCTTAATATACAGGCACACTCTTTTCGGTTTGACAAGGAAGTTTTGAGGATAAGTGTGAGACCACGGGAAATGTTATTTTGGAATGCTATGTTATGTTATTATCTCACTGCCGAACTCCCACCCACATCCCGCCTCTGCCCTGGAATGGACTCCCTCCTCATATCTGACCAACATTGACTCTCCCCCAGTTCAAAGCCTTAATGAAGGCCCATCTCCTCCAAGATGCCTTCCCTGACCAAACCCTCCTTTCCTCTTCTCCCACTCGCTTCTGTGTCGCCCTGACTTGCTCCCTTTTTCATTCAAGCACTTAGAACGGTGCCCAGCGCTTAGAACAGTGCTTTGCACATAGTAAGCGCCTAACAAATACCATCATTATTATCCCCCCTCCCAGCCCCATAGCACTCAAGTCCAAATCTGTCATTTATTTATTTCTATTAATGTCTACCTCCCCCTCTAGCCTGTAAGCTCGTTGTGGGCTGGGAATGTGTCTGTCTATTGTTATCTTGCACTCTTCCAAGGGCTTAGTACAGTCCTCTGCACATGGTAAGTGCTCAATAATAAATACGATTGACTGACTGAATGGAAGAGCGGAGCAATTCAAGGTAGGTTTCATCGATTGATCAAGGTTATACTAATTAGGTGTCAGAGACCTTGTGCTCCCAGCCCTGTATTAAAATCTTCTGGGATATTCTTCCACTTCATAAAAGTTCATTAAGGGAGTAGTAAAGGTGTTGGAAGACTGGCCACTAAAAGATGAAAATGAATAACACTTGTTAGCATTCTCTTAGCACCTATATTAATATCTTTCTTGGCAGAGGAGAGGAGTTTGATAGTTAAGACAGGGTAAACTTCAGCAACTCTATATACCAAAGGCAGAATTTTGTGGGTTACTCAATATTTTTAGGCTCGGGGACCCCATCTTTAAAAAAAATGCACATATATCTAAAGCTCTTGACAAAGTTCAAGTGATTTTTTTCTGGTATTTGTTAAGTGCTTACTACTTGCCAGGCTCTGTACTAGCTCGGGGGTAGGCATAAAATAATCAGGTAGGACACAGGCTCCATCCCACATGAGCTTCACGGTCTTAATGTTGCATCAAGGACGTATCATGAGCAGACTGTCAATTGGCTTAGCTCATGGAGGTTCAACTAAAATTAATTCAAAAGAGATCCTATCTCTGTCACAGGAGAAAAATGATTCCAATGGATAGCAGGGATTCCAGAGAGAAGCAGCATGGCCTAAATGGCTAGAGCCCAGGCCTGGGAGTTAGAAGGACCTGGGTTCTAATCCCAGCTCCACCACATGTCTGCTGGGTGACCTTGGGCAAGTCACTTTACTTCTCCGGGCCTCAGTTCCCTCATCTGTGAAAGGGGGATTGGGAGTGTGAGCCCCAAATGGGACAGGGACTGTGTCCAACACGATTTACTTGAATCCACTCCAGTACTTAGTACAGCGCTAAACAAATACCGCAGTTATCAATGGCCTGGTGGGAGATTTATGTCGTGCTCTGCAGTCCAACATTTTGCCTTTCTGCGATGAGGTCATGCAGCTGGTGTTGGAGAACTTGGGGGGTGACTGTCCTCTGCAGACTCGCTGAAGGGTTTGGGGAGAATTGGCGGGTTATGGGAAACTTTCAAGTTCCACCCTCGGCAAGGTGGGTGCCCAGGTTGGGCAGGGATTGTCTCTACTTGTTGCTGAATTGTACTTTCCAAGTGCTTAGTACAGTGCTGTGCATATAATAAATGCTCAATAAATACAATTGAATGAATGAATGAATGATGATTATTGAACACTTTGTGCAGAGCACTGTACCAAGCACTTGGGAGAGTACAACAGAACTGACACATTCCCTGTCCATAATGAGCTTACAGTCTAGAGTGGGAGATAGACATTAATGTGAATAAAACCCAGGTAAATCCCTGTTTACATCCTCTACTAAGTAAGCACTCGCCTTTCCATGTAATCATCTTGCCCACTGCCTGGTCTTCTCTGCCAACTAATAATAATAATTGTGGTATTTGTTAAGCGCTTACTATGTGCCAGGCACTGTACTAAGTGCTGGGGTGGACAAGCAACAAATCAGGTTGGACTCAGTCCCTGTCCCGCAAGGGGCTCACAGTCTTAATCCCCATTTTACAAAAGAAGTAACTGACGCCCACAGGAGTGAAGTGATTTGCCCAAGGTCACAAAACAGACAAGTGGCAGAGCTGCAATTAGAACCCATGACCTTCTGACTCCCGAGCCCGTGATCTATCCATTTACACCATGCTGCTTCCCATAATTACCGTCAGTCTCTCCGATCAGGATGGATAGGGAATGAATCTTCCTGGCATCCACTCATTCACATGGCACTTCACCCACTAGGTGAAATGCACTGTACTAGGCGCTCGTCATGTACCAATCCAAGGAGCTTACGCTCTAGCAGAAGAGAGAAGCAGAGAAATCTTTCCGTTAAGTTCATCCAAATGTATTTGGCGATGTCCAATTGATACAATCATATTTATTAAGTACTTACTGTGTGCAGAGAACTGTATCAAGCACTTGGGAGAGTTCAATACAACAATAAACGGACAGATTCCCTGCCCACAGCGAGCTTACAGTCTAGAAAATTGCATAGATGCAATCAATCAGTGGTACCTATTGAGAACTTAACTGCAAGCAGAGCACTGTACTAAGTGCTTGGGAGAGTACAATACAGTACAGAACTGGTAGACACATTCCCTGACCACAATAAGTTTACAGTCTATAAGACAATAGTGCTGGAAATGGGGTATAAATAAGTACACTTTCCCCCCACTAAGAGCACGGACTTTGGAGTCAGAGGTAATGGGTTCAAATTCTGGCTCCACCAATTGTCAGCTGTGTGACTTTGGGGAAGTCATTGAACTTCTCTGTGCCTCAGTTACCTCATCTGTGAAATGGGGATTACGACTGTGAGCCCCCTGTGGGACAACCTCATTACCTTGTAACCTGCCCAGCGCTTAGAACAGTGCTTTGCACATAGTACTTAATAAATGCCATTATTATTATTATTACTATTATTATCATTAATGGCATTTATTGAGTGCTTACTGGGTGCAGAGCAGTGTGCTAACCTTGGGGGAGTATAAAACAACAGAGTAGGTGGACTTGTTCCCTGCCTCTTCTCCCCAACACTTATTACAGTGCTTAGCCCTAATTTAGGAGCTCAATAAAAACGACTAGCTGATGGTAAAATTGCCAGCCAAATCCCGAGAAACAGGAGCTTAGTTCAATCTTCATTTCTTTTGTGCTGCCATTCTCGCAGCTGCTCGGGCTACGACGGAATTCCGATCCACTGGGAAATGCATCCCATTTGGCAGGCTATGGGATTTATCCACTGTTCTTGAAATCCTCTGCATTATTCAAGAATTTCCCAGTATATTTTAGGGGCTCCTGAATGCAATTTGAAACATAAGGCCTGCCTAAGGTTTGCGTAGGGAAGGTTTAAAATGAGCAGAGTATTTTAGGATTAAAAAAATAGCCGACCGGGGCACAGGGTCTTAGGGGGCCGGCAGGGAGGCCTGGGCTCCCCCGCGTCGTTTTGCTCTGTCATCTAGATTTTACCTTGATGAGGCCTTGGACTTACGTTTCCTAGAGAATCTGATAGGAAAAGAAAGGCCTTAGATTTTATTTCTTTCACAACAATGAAACGTCTGAGTACACATTTTATTAAAAGTAGCTTTGAAAACAAAATTCTGTAGATGGAAGAACACAGAACACTAAAAATACTGTGCTTTAAGGCTTACTTGGGCTGACTAGTTTTCCAAGCTAGTGGTAAGAATGGCCTAGGTTCTAATTTCATCTCTGAAATGCTTGCTGAGTGGCTTGGGGAAGTAACTGAACCTCTCTAAGCCTCTTCACTGACACCTGTAATATGAGGATAGCAATATCTGCCTTCCAGGTATGCTGGGAGGACAAGAGGGAGTGCTAAGCTCTTAGTACAGTGATTTGCACACAGTAAGCACTCAGTAAGTATGTTTGAATTGAATGAAAGGGAGATACATAATCACTGGGTAGGGAATGTGTCTGTTTATTGTTATATTCTCCCAAGCACTTAGTACAGTGCTCTGCACACAGTGAGAACTCAGTAAATATGACTGAATGAATGAACGAAAGCAAGTGCCTTGTGATGGTAACAATAATAAGAGCATTTGTTAAGCGCTAACTACGTGCCAGACACTGTTCTAAGTGCTGGGGTGGATACAAGAAAATCAGGTTGCACACAGTCCCTGTCCCATATGGGCTCCCAATCTTATTCCCCATTTTACAGCTGAGGTACCTGAGGCACAGAAAAGTGAGGTGACTTGGCCAAGGCCACACGGCAGACATGTGGCAGAACTGAGATTAGACTCAGGTCCTTCTGACACTCCCCAGCCCGTGGTCTAGTCACTAGGCAAAGCTGCTTCTCTAAAAAATAGAATATAGAATAAAAGTACTATATAGAATCAAGGTATAATCAATGGAATTACTTAGTGCTTACTGTGTGCAGAGCACTGTACCAAGTGCTTGGGGAAGCACAGTGTAACAGAATTGGTAAAGACGTTCCCTGCCCACAACGAGCTTACATTCTAGAGAGAGAGTATAATGCATACTTTTCCTGTCAGATTAAAAACAGTGTAGAAAACTATGGCTAGCCCTGTAAAGTCTGTAGCGTTACAATCTCACCAACTATCTATCAATCCCACGGTTATTAGTTATAATTATTAATAATAATAAAAATAATAACTATGGTATTTGTTAAGTGCTTACTATGTGCCAGGCACTGTACTAAGCACTGGGGTGGATACGAGCAAAACGGGTTAAAACAGTCCCTATGCCACCTGGGGCTCACAGTCTCAATCCCCTCCCCCCCCCTTTTTTTTTTTTTTTTACAGATGAGGTAACTGAGGCCCAGAGAAGTGAAGTGATTTGCCCAAGATCACACAGCAGACGAGTGGCGGAGCCAGGATTAGAACCCGTGACCTTCTGACTCTCAGACATATGCTCTATCCACTACACCATGCCGGTTACCTCGAACTGTATTCTTTTGACAATACAGTGCATTGGATCTGGTAGGGTTTTCAACAGTCAATGATGATATTTGAGCACTTACTGGGTGCTGAGCACTGTACTGAGCGTTTGGGAGAGTGCAAAACACTAGAAGTGGTAATAACGATCCCGGACCTTCAGGAGCTTATTCCCCAGATGGCTTGGGGAGAAATCTGAGCACCTGATAAGTCTCCGGGAGAGATGTGTACATCTATCACTGCTGCTCTGCGGCACAATGCACACAGAATTAAACCAACAGGAATCAAAATGAGGAGGGGGAGGTTGAGAGGGAAAGGGGTGGGAATACCAGAGGGAAGAGGAGGAAAAAGAAAAGGCAAGAAAGGGTGGGAAGGAGAAGGAAGTGAGAGAGAAGGAGGAAAACCGGAGAAGCAGCAAGAACTAGTGGATAGGGTACAGGCCTGGGAATCAGAGGACCTGGGTTCTAATCCCTGCTCCAATAAGCGCCTGCTGTCTAATCTTAGACAAGTCACTTCACTTCTCTGTGCCTCAGTTTCCTCAACTGCCGAATGGGGATTCAATGCCCATGCTCCCTCCTACTTGGAATGTGAGCCCCAGGTGAGATCTGATTCTCTTTTATCTACCCCAGCGCTTAGTATAGTGCTTGACAAACAATAAGTGCTTAAAATAATACAAATAATAATGATAATTGTATTCATTAAGTGCTTACTATGTGCCAGCTACTGTATTAAGTGCTGGGGTGGATAAGAAATATCATTAAAAAAAAAGATCATCGAAGCCCACACTTGAGAGGAAAAGAAAACACTTTTAAACTACAAGTAAAACTCTTTCACATTATCCACCAACAAGCAGTATTTCCAATTCTCCAGAATTAATGGAATCTAATATAGAAGAGTAGGCTATAATGTTTAGTTACTGGAGAAGGAATGTGAGTTTTTGTCATATTTAAATGAGGGAATACCAAACAGGAAAGGCACGTGGTTTTATTTATTATCTTACTCGGAGGAAGATTCAGCAATATTATGAGTGGCTAAAGCCGAAATCAATATAATGTGCTATTCTGGATAACCAAGTGACATCAGAGCACACATAATTAACTAAAGTGGACTTGGAAAGCACTTGGAGCAAAAATAAATTTAGTATCAATCTGAGAATATAAGGTTAGCAAAAGCTCTCCCCAAACCATCCGATGCAGTGCTTAAGAGATAAAAGAAAAAAAATTCAAAATTAGTTAACCAGAAGTATCCATCGAATTGGGACAATATTGCCCCTTATCTTTATTATTACATGGTGTCTTTCTTCAGAAAATGAAGACTTAGCTGAAAATCTGAATTGGGGCAAGCCGATTTGTCGAATAGCTTTTTAATATATGAAATGTCAAGTTCTAAACCAGCTAGAAATGTCAGTTGAAAAGTGAATCAGTTCCTGGGTGATATTAACTAAAATAAACCCCTGTTATTGTCCAAAACTGAAAAACTATTTCCGAGACATCAGGACTGCCACTGGGATTTATAAACTGGTTACAAGAAAAATCACGGTTTTTAATATTGTATGTATTCATTTAGGAGGGAGAAAATGCTTTATAAAAACTATTTTGATTTGGTACCTTTTTTTTTTAACAGATCAACTTTCTGTTGTACAGCATTTGACTTCGGTTTGCTCTCAAAATTTCACTGCTTTGGGGAGGGCTCACAGTTTCAAAAAACAGGCAGCATGTCTGTGCTGCACTGGGAAAAATAAAAAAAAAATTGTTTTCTTGCAACAAATCAAATCTATTAAGGTTTCATAAGTTTGAATAAAGGGAGTAAAGTATTAGGGCAGAGTTACCCAGTAGGGAAGTAAGGGACTGAAAAATCTTCTGAAGCAGTGTGGCCTAATGGAAAGACCCTGGACATCAAAAGGACCTGGGTTCTAATGCCGGCTCTACCACTTTTCTGCTGTGTGACCTTGGGCAAGTCACTCAACTTCTCTGTGTCTCAGTTACCTCATCTCTGAAAGGGAGATTTAGACTATGAGTCCCATGTGGGACAGGGGCTGTGTCCAAACTGATTCACTTGTATCTACCCCTCCGCTTAGAACAGTGTCCAGAACATAGTAAATGTTTAACAATTACCATTGTTGTTATTATTATTATTATTATTAGAATTTCTGCCTGTTCAAGAACACTGAAGAGTTTATTTTTCTTCAACTCGAGCTATAAGCAATTACTCTTTGCCCAACTATGATGAAAGAATTGAAATCTTGATTCTCATTCCTCAAGAACTCTACTCGCACATTTCCCAAATTCATGCCATTTGAGTTTCCCAGGGGATTTATATGATAACCTAGGCCCTAAATGAAAAATAAACAGATAAAATGAATAATATCTTATCTTTGGCAATTGAGCAGTACATATTTATTTTCTATTTTATGTTTGTATCCCCATTTTTATTCAATCATTTATTGAGCGCTTACTGTGTGCAGAATACTGTACTAAGTGCTTATAATAATGGTATTTGTTAAGTGCTTACTAAGTGCACAGGACTGTTCTAAGCACTGGATAGATACAAGGTAATCAGGTTGTCCCACGTGGGGCTCACAGTCATAATCCTCATTTTACAGATGAGGTAACAGGCACAGAGAAGCAAAGTGACTTGCCCAAAGTCACACAGCTGATAAGTGGTGGAGACAGGATAAGAACCCATGACCTCTGACTCCCAATCCCATGTTCTTTCCACTAAGCCAAGCTGCTGGAAGAAACTGAGGCACAGAGAAGTCGAGTGAGCTGCCCAAAGTCATACAAGGGGACATGAGGAACAGCTGGGATGAGAAATCAGGGGTCCAGAGTCCTGGGTTCTTTCCATCTTGACAAAGATGAACATTGACATTTGCTATTCTATCTTTTATTGAACTGCATTGAAGAACCCTGCTGATCTCATTAGTAGCAATCCTATAGAACCTAATGAATGAATGAAACAGTCAACAGCATTTATTGATCGCTTACTCTGTGCAGCACATTGCACTGAGCTCTTGGTAGAGTCAATCAAATCTATCAATGGAATTCATGGAGCACTGACTATTTGCAGAGCACTGTACTACTCGCTTAGGAAGGTACGATTCAACAAAGCTGGTAGACACATTCGCTTCTCAGTCTGGAGAGGGAGACAGAAAAAAATAAATTACAGGTATGTGCCTAAGAGCTATGGGGCCGAGGAGGGGTGAATATCGATAAAAATTATTATAATAATGACATTTTTAGGGATATGCAATGTGCGCTGTGGTATATACAGGATAATTGGGTTGGATATAGTCCCTGTCCCACATGGGGCTCACAGTCTTCACCCCCATTTTACAGATGAGGGAACTGAGGGCCAGAGAAGTGAAGCGACTTGCTCAAGGTCACACAGTGGACAAGGGGCAGATCCGGGATTAGAACTCAGGTCCTCAGACTCCCAGCCCCGTGCTCTTCTCACTAGGCCACGCTGCTTCTCTACGTCCTTACAGGAGACCGACCCACCCAAAAGGGAAAGGCCATAATCAAGGAGGGCTTATTGGAGCCCACTGTTGGATAGGGACTGTCTCTATATGTTGTCAACTTGTACTTCCCAAGCGCTTAGTACAGTGCTCTGCACACAGTAAGCGCTCAATAAATACGATTGATTGATTGACTGGAGGAGACGTGCTTTTAAGCAGGCTCTGAAGGTGGGGAAAGTGATGGTCTGTCGCATATGAATCGGGGGGCGATTCCAGGAAAGATACAAGAGAGGTGACAGAGTTCCTGTTCAAGGAAAACAGTGCCCGTATTTGCTAAAATCCGAGAAGAGCAGCAAACAAGTCATGGCATTAAGGAGGCGGGTGACGGGAGAGTTTTGCTCTGCTCCTCGTGACACCGACTCAAGGTCAAAGACCTCACCAGCTTTCTAATGACTTGCACTATGAGAGCTGCCTCTCATTTAGGGCAAATAAATGGGAGACTTGGCATTTCCAATGGATAAGGAACAAGTCTCGCTCTCTTGGAAGGGAGCCCAGAATCTGCCCAGCGAAAAACAGGAATTGTGGACTTATTTTGAAACACACAAATGGATCACTGGCTTAGAAATATTAAGGGTGTAAAGCCTGACTGAACTTAAAAAAAAAAAATCTGGTCCACTCAGACAATTCTACCTAACGAGCCACGGGTCGTGGCAGATTAAGTGCTTAATACAGTGCCTTGAGCACGGTAAGCACATAATAAATATGACAATGAATGCATCAAGCCAGGGAAGGGTGGAAACCAGTGCAACCTAGTGGATAGAGCACGGGCTTGGGAGTCAGAGGACCTGGGTTCTAAACCTGGATTTGCCACTTGACTGCTGTGTGACTCTGGGCAAGTCACTTCACTGTGCCTCAGTTCCCCCGTGTGAAAAATGGGGATCAAAACTGTGATCCTCACGCAAGAAATGGACTGTGTCCTGATTCCTTCCCTATGCCCTCCTTTCCTCTTCTCCCATGCCCTTCTGAATCACTCTGACTTGTTCCCTTTATTCATCCCCCCTCCCAGTCCCACACCACTTATGTCCATATCTGTAAATCATTTATTTATAATAATGTCTGTCTTCCCCTCTATACAGCAGGCTCATTGTGGGCAAGGAATGTATCTGTTCATTGTTGCATTGGGCCCTTCCAAGAGCTTAGGACAGTGCTTTGTGCCCAGTAAGCGCTCAATAAATATGACTGACTGACCGGATTAGTTTATATCTACGCAAGTGCTTAGTATAGTACCAGGCACCTAGTTAGTGCTTAATACCATTAAAAAAAAGTTTTCCCAGAATGATTTTCTTGACCAGAAGGTGAAGTGCACAGATTGAAGCCTTTATGCTATGTCTTCTCACTGACCCCTTTTCGGCACATAGTAAGCGCTTAACAAATGCCATCATTATTATTATTATTATTATTATTATTATTATTATTATTATTACATCTCTGAAGTTTTCAAAAGGCCTGGCTAAGCAGCAACTTTGGAGCTGAGTTGGCTTTTCTCCTCTAGATTGTAAGCTCACTGTGGGCAGGGAATGCTTCTGTTATGCAGACGAGAGCTGTGATCCAACAGTGGTGGTTTATGCATTTATCGAGTGTTTACCGTGTGCAGAGCACTGTACTAAGCGCTTGGGAAAGTACAATACAGCAATAAAGAGTGACAGTCCCTGCCCACAACAATCTCATAGCCTAAATGGGAAACCATGTTGTGGTGACTGATTTTAATCAATGGGACTTATGGAGTGCAGAGCACTGTACTAAGCGCCTGGTCAAGCACAATATAACAGAGCTCGTAGACCCATTCCCTGTCCAGGAGGAGCTAATAATAATACCTCATCTGTAAAATGGGGGGAAAGACTGTGAGCCCCATGTGCCAAGCTCTGTACTGATATTATTATTATTGTTATTATTAGCAGTGTCGCTTTGCGTCAGCAGATCAACTCTGTTCCAATTAGTTACACCTCAGGCCCTGTCCACTGTCCTTGGCTCTGATAATAATAATAATAATTGTGGTATTTGTTAAGTGCTTACTACATGCCAGGCACTGGACTAAGCACTGGGGTGGATACAAGTAAATCGGGTTAGACACAGTCCCTGCCCTACATGGGACTCTCTGTCTTCACCCTCATTTTACAGATGAGGCAACTGAGGCATAGAGGAAGTGAAGTGACTTTCCCAAGGTCACACAGCAGGCGTGTGGTGGAGACAGGATTAGAACCCAGGTCCTCTGATCCCCCAGGTCCCTGCTCCATCCACTAAGCAACACTGCTAACAGCTGAGATTGCATCCAGAGGTCCTCTGTGGTGGGAAAAAAAAAAACTCTGGTAAATCTTCTCTCAATCTCTCTCCCTCCCTCTCGGTCTCAAATAATGGAATGTGTCTGTTTATTGTGACACTGTCCTCTCCCAAGCACTAGGTACAGTGCTCTGCGCACAATAAATGCTCAATAAATTCAGCTGAATGAAAGAGAGGACCTAGCTGTTAAGGATACCCGCTCTGTTCGCAAGATTCATTCCCGCTCTCACTATTACCACCCAACAAACTCAGGTATATTTTCTCTGTCAAAATTCATCACCAAAACCTCTGTAGCAAGGGAGCCTGTGGGAATTTATGAATCCAAAAAGGACGACTCAAAATGGCATTTCTAATGGCCTTCTCTTTTTTTTTTTCTTTGCAAGTTAAAGAAGCTTATTCTTTCTCCAGCTAAATGGCAAGGACCCATCTACAATCGGCACAATGCAAATAGAGTTGTGAGCATTTTATAAATGAGTGCAAGGGCTCCAACTCTTTCTCTCAGCGATGTAAAATGATAATATCATCGTTTATCGTCTTTGGGAATTATCATCGGTTCAGCGAGCTACTGGGAAATTTCCTGTGGTCCCTCAAACCTAAGCAAATAACAGTTAAACTGAAAACTGGATCATTCCATGCCCATCTCCTAGCTTTAATAATGACTGGATTCAGGATTGCAGGAAAATGAGATTTCATTTCTGCTAATTCTTTTTTAACTATGCAGAAAAGGAATAAAAATCTCCCTAATGCTGAGATGACTTTTTTTACGGTACGTTAAGCGCTTATGATGTTTCAAGCACTGTTCTAAGCACTGGGGTGGATCAAAGCTCATGGGACTCAAGTCTTAGTAGGAGGGAGAACTGGTATTGATTCCCCATTTTGCAGTTGAGGCAACTGAGGACCAGAGAAGTGAAGGCACTTGCCCAAGGTGACACAGCAGACAAATATGTGGAAATGGGATTAGAACCCAGGTCCTCTGACTCCTTGCTTTATCCAATAGGCCACGCTGCTTCCCATTTCTCAAGGATGTACAGAGTCTCCTCCCTGAGGAGTCGAGTGTCAGATATGAGGTTTATCAATCCCTCAGTGCTACTTATTGGGCGTTTTCTTTGTGCGGAGCACTGTACTAAGCTCTTGGGAGACCACAATACAGTCAGTATTCTGCAGAGTGACTAGAGGGGCTTAGGCCTGGGCTGTATTACAAGACCGCCCTGATTTGGAGAAAGGGAAAGGGATTTCAGGTGCAAGACCTTTTTACAGCATAAAGATACGAGTTTCAAGTGAGAAACAGCATGGCACAGTGGATAGAGCAGATGCCTGGAGTCAGAAGGACCTGGGTTCTAATCCTGGCTCTTCCACCTATCTGTTCATTTAGTCATTCAGTTGTACTTATGTGTACAAAGCACTGTGTGCAAAGCACAGTACGAAGTGTTTGGGAGAGTACAACAATAAACAGACACATTCCCTGACCACAAAAAGCTTACACTCTACAGTCTGCTGCGTGACCTTGGGCCAGTCAATTCACTTATCTGGGCTTCAGTTACCTCATCTGCAAAATGAGGATTAAGACTGTGAGCCTCATGTGGGACAGGGACCGTGTCCAACCTGATTGGCTTCTATCAACCCCAATGCTTAGTTCAGAGCCAGGGACATATTAAGTGTTTACTGAGGCCCAGAGAAACGAAGCTACTTGCCCAAGGTGACATAGAGGACAAGTGGCGGAGCCGGGATTAGAACCCACGACCTTCCAACTCTCAGGCCTGGGCTCTATCCAGCAAGCCAAGCCGCCGCTGTGCCGACATCTGGCGTGGCCGCTAGAGAAAAGAGCGAGAGCGCACCAGATTGTGATATTTATTTAACAATTAGCAACTGCTCACACCATGGGGTTGCAAGGCAGCTCAGTGCCGGCTAACCTCTCTGACAGCGGGTTCTCGTTCTCTGGTTTGGCTCTTCACTCATCGGTTGGGCCTGCTCCACTGTTTTTAAAAGCCAAAGAGTGTGTAGCGGGATGGGGAAGGGGACAGATCAGGAAAAGGTGCTTCCTCGAGACCCTCCAGGGGTTACCCATCCTGATCTGCCTCAAAAAGAAACCCCTCATCATCGGTTTCAAAGCCCTCAATCCCCTTGCCCCCTCCTACCTCACCTCAGTACTCTCCTACTCCAACCCAGGCCGCAGACTGTGCTCCTCTGTCAACCTTCTCACTGGGCCTCTATCTTATCAATCAATCAATCAATCGTATTTATTGAGCGCTTACTGTGTGCAAAGCACTGTACTAAGTGCTTGGGAAGTACAAATTGGCAACATATAGAGATGGTCCCTACCCAACAGTGGGCTCACAGTCTAGAATGGGGTATATTTTATCTATCTCACTACCGACCTCTCACCCACGTCCTGCCTCTGGCCTGGAATGCCCTCCCTCCTCAAATCCGACAATGACTCTTCCCTCTTTCAAAGCCTTACTGATGGCGTGTCTCCTCCAAGAGGCCTTCCCCGACTAAGCCCTCATTTCTTCCTTTCCCCCTCCCGTCTGCTTCGCCCTGATTTACTCCCTTTATTCACCCATCCCTCATCCTCACAGAACTTATGTACATACCCGTAATTCATTTCCATTAATGTCCCTCTCCCTCTCTAGACTGTAAGCTCCTTGTGGACAGGGAGTGTGTCTACCAACTCTGTTCTATTGTACTCTCCCAAGCTTTCGGTATAGTGCTCTGTATCCAGAGAGCGCACAATAAATTTGAGCGCTCAGTACAGTAGTTGCTCAATAAATACTTAGGACAGTCAGAGTGACTGACTCCAAAGGAGGTCTCTTCCTGGAAAGGACAATAATGGGGGGAAAAACTCGTTCAGGTTGCCATGGTTAACAGGCCAGTCTGGATACTCGGGGAAGGAAAAACTCACCCACACTGCTATGGTTACAGGGCAAGTCACATCAAGCACATCAGCACCGGAAAAGCCACAATGATATTACTACAAAAACCCGATCTCTATTTCAGCATGGACATTCTGAATATCCTCTTTCAAGGACAGATATTTCACTCCTCAACAAAAGCACCTTGGCTTAGTGGCTAGAGCCCAGGCCTGGGAATCAGAAGGACCTGGGTTCTAATCCCGGCTCCGCCGTTTGTCTCCTTTGTGACCCCAAGCAAGTCTCGTCGTTTCTCTGGGCCTCAGTAGCCTCATCCGGAAAATGGCGATTAATGCTGGGAGCCCCATGTGAGACATGGGCTTTGTCAATCCTGATTAGCTTGGATCTACCCCAGTGCTTAGTTCAGTGCCTGGCACATTGTTAGGACTTAACAGATACGGTTTAAAAAAAGTAAATATCCCAGGAAAGGTGAGTGATTCATGCTCCCCTCAAGATTTCACTTTCAATTTGAGAACATAAACAAAACCCAGTGCTCAGCTCTGATCCTCCTACCCACTTTATGATCTTCAATCAGCTGACCACTGGCAACAGACCCTGGTTCCCTATGTAACACATTGATTTTTATTCTATTTACTTGTAATACCACAAACCTGTCAAATCTCCCATAGGAGCATAACCTAATGGAAATAGTACAGGCCTGGGAGCCAGATGATCCCAATTCCTCCAGGTATCCACTGTGTGACCTCGGGCAGGTCATTTTACTTCTCTGTGCCTCTGTTCCCTCATCAGCAAAATGGAGATTATTTTTCTTTTGTATTTGTAGAGCACTTACTACGTGCCAGGCACTGAACTAAGCACTGGGGAAAACACAAACTAAACAGGTTGGACACAGTCCACGTCCTGCATGGGGCTCACAGCTGTAATTCCCTTTTTACAGATGAGATATATGAGGCACAGAGAAGTGATGTGACTTGCCCACAGTCACGCAGCAGACAAGTGACAGAGCCAAGATTAGAACCCAGGTCCTTCTGAATTGGATTCAATATCTGTTCTCCCTCCCCACTATACTGTGAGCCCCATGGGGGACCTGACTAACTTGTTTCTACCCAGCACTTAGTCCAGTGCTTGCAAATAGTAAGCGCTGAATACCGCCATCAGTACTGGTAGTAATAAATTAGAACTAAATCAATATTACAAACTCAACCTGCCCAAGTGCTGAAATGGAAATGCTCTTTTTTTTTGAACTCATTACCGTGGCCACGCTCTCTCCGATTTACAGAAGGGTTTCATTAAACCGAGAAAATACTGACACAGGACTTGAATCCAGACAGTTGGAATATGTAGTTTGCAAGTGGCTGGATAGCAATTGTCTGGTAGTTAGAACCAACCCACAATCTCCCAGCAACCTTTTAGTGGTAGATTTGGCTAAGTCATTAATTAAAGGATTAAAACTAGCCAGTTCCCCAATTTTCCTTAAATAGGATGAGGATAGCAGGAAAACCTCTCTAAATCACATACATTCTATCTGGTGTGGGGGTTGCTGAAGAGTGCAATAAAGCTGAGAATTTTTTTTCTATAATGGTATTTGTTAAGCGCTTACTATGTGCCAGGCAGGGTACTAAATGCCGGGGCAGATACAAACTAATCAGGTTGGACACAGTCCCTGTCCCCCAGGGCGCTCACCTTACCAATACCCCTTTTATAGATGAGGGAACTGAGGCAAAAAGGAATGAAATAACTTGCCTAAGGTCACACAGCAAAGTGGCAGAGCTGGGATTAGAACCCAGGTCCTTCTGACTCAACATCTCAAACTGTTGTCCAACCTGACTGCCATGGTGAATTATGGGTTAGACTTCATGAGGATTCCTTAATGTTTATTTATCACCCCAAATTAAGGGTCTGTTGTCATCAGAAGAGTCCCAGAAAAGCCAGGAATAAACCAGGTTTAAGTGGAAGGGTCACTTCCTCATTATTAAGCTCTGTTAACAAGCAACTTGGCCTGCTGGAAACAGCCCATGCCTGGGAGTTGGAGGACCTGGGTTCTAATCCCAGCTCTGCCATTTGATTGCTGTGTGACCTTGAGCGAGTCATTTAACTTCTTTGAGCCTCAGACTGGGGATTAATGCCATGACCCTTTGTGGGACAAGGACTGTGCTCAACTTTGTGTTGCCAACTTGTACTTCCTAAGCGCTTAGTACAGGGCTCTGCACACAGTAAGCGCTCAATAAATATGATTGAATGAATGAATGAACGAACCCAATTATCCTGTGTCTACCCCAGGGCTTAATACAGTGTCTGGCTCATAGTGCCTACCAACTCAGTTAAATTGTACTCTCTCAGCCCAATGCTTTGCTCTCAGAAAATGTTCAATAAACACAACTGATCGATATAGTAAGCACTTAACAAATACTATAAAAAACCCAAAAACAAGTGACTGACAACCAACCACATGACAGCCAGTTACACCAGTCTCTGTGCCTCAGTTATATCAATGATAAAATTCTAAAATGAATTATGGAATTATAAAATGAGGATTAAGAGAGCGAGCCCCACGTGGGAAACTGTGTCCAGCTAGAGAAGCAGTGTGGCATAATGGAAAGAGCCCAGGCTTGGGAGGCAGAGGTCGTGGGTTCTAATTCCGACTCGGCCACATGTTTGCTGTGTGACCTTGGGCAAGTCACTTCACTTCTCTGGGCCTCAGTTTCCTCACCTGGAAAATAGGGATAAGAGGGTGAGCCCCATCTTATATTGTACTCTCCCAAGCACTTAGTACAGTGCTGTGTGCACAGTAAGCGCTCAATAAGTACAACTAAATGAATGATGAATGTGGGACAGGGACTGTGGGCAACCTCAGTGCTTAAAACATTGCTTGGCACATAGCAAAGGCTTAACGAGTACCATAATAATAATTATTACTACCCTGTGCAGAGCACTGTACTAAACATTTCAGAGAGAGCAATACAACAGATTTGCTCAACATGTTCCCTGTCTAAAATGAGCTAAGTCTGGAGAGGGAGAGAGACATTAATATAAAGAATTTATAATATATGCCTTCATGAGATTTGAAGATGATTTGACTGTGAGCCCCATGTGGGACAGGGACTGTGTCTGACCTGGTTAATTAATTTCTACCGCAGCCCTCAGATCAGGGCTTGAGTCATATTAAAAGCTTAACAAATACCATAATAATTTGAAGCAGCGTGGCCTAGTGGAAAGAGCACGGGCCTGGGAGTAAGAGGACCTGAGTTCTAATCCCAAAGCTGCTGCCTGCTGTATGACCTTGGGCCAGGCACTTCGCTTCTCTATGCCTCAGTTTCCTCAACTGATAAATAGGGATTCAATACATGTGCTTCCTTGTTAGACCAACAGCTCCATGTGAGACAAGGACTGTATCCAACCTGATCGATCTGTATTTACCCCAGCACTTAGAAAAGTGCTTGACACAGAGTGACCACTTAACACATATGTATTATCATTGCTTGCTATGTGACCTTGGACAACATGGCCTAGTGACTACAGCCCAGGCCAGAGAGTCAAAAAGATCCAGGTGCTAGTCCCAGGTCTTCCACTTGTCTGCTGTGTGACCTCGGGCCAGTTGCTTAACTTCTCTGTGCCTCAGTTACCTCATCTGTGAAATGGGGATTACAACTGTGAGCCCCATGTGGGAAAGGGCTTGTGTCCAACCTGATCACCTGTATCTCACCCAGAGCTTAAACAATGCCCAGCACATAGTAAGAGCTTAACAAATACCATTAAAAAAAAAATTCTGTGTTTCTTCATCTGCCATACAGGGGATTAAATACCTGATTTCCTTCCCTCTTCAACTGTGAGCCTCATGAGGAAACAGGGATTGTGTCTGACCTGATTAGATTTAACCTACCCCAGCACTTAGTACTGTGCTTGGCACCCAGTAACTGCTTAATGAATATTATAATTTTCATTATGAACCTCCACAAGTCTGTGCAACACACAAGCCCTTTTGCAGGTCCCAGTTGGGTGCATGAGCAATCTGAGAGCAAGCAGCCTCTGAGCCAATCTGGAAAACCCTGAGCAAACCTTTACAGACTGATTTCACTCCCAGACAACCTAGCAACTGCAAGCCCCACTTAGACTCCAAAAAAAAAATAAGATAACAGACTCCTATAAATCTCATTTACAGGCCACGGAAGCCAACCAGAGCATAGCAAAGATCACTGTACAAGAAGCAGGAGAAAATGAGACTGTTCATCACTCAACTCCATCTCCTACGGTCCCCTGTTTTGACATGCATCGAAACCGCTATAGCAGACGTCCCAGGTTTGGAAGATTCTTTCTTTCCTCTAAATCTCAGCAACTACTGATGTCCAAACGGCTGCCTGCCGTACTTGTTCAAAATGATTGGTTAGGCCTCAGGAAGGCTAACGCATTATTTCCCTTAGCCGTGGTATTTGTTAAGCACTTCCTGTCACAAGCACTGGGGATGATACTAGCAAATCAGGTTGCACACAGTCCCTGTACCACCTGGGGCTCCAAGTCTTCATTTCACAGATTTTTTTTTTTAAAGATGAGGGAACTGAGGCCCAGAAAAGTGAAGTAATAATAATAATAACAATTATGGTACTCATTAAGCACTTACTATGTGCCAAGCACTGTTCTAAACACTGAAGTATATACAAGCAAATCAGGTTGGACATGGTCCCTGTCCCACCTGGGGCTCCAGGTCTTCATCCCCAGTTTACAGATGAGGGAACTGAGGCCCAGAGAAGTGAAGTGAGTTGCCCAAGGTCACTCAGCAGACAAGTGGCAGAAGTGGAATTAGAATCCACGAACTTCTGACTTTCAGGCACGTGCTCTATCCACTAGACCATCATCCAGAACCACACTCAACCGGCAATGGCTAGACAATATTCCCCTCCAACAGAGATGCTAGAACAGACAGCCTTATGCCAACACTGAAGCAGAGCTCACAACCACATGGTGCCATCGGATGGGGTGTGTGAGAAGGATCATTCATTAATTCAATCGTACTTATTGAGCACTTATTGCGCACAGAGCACTGTTCTAAGTGCTTGGGAGAGAACAAGAGAACAATAAACAGACACATTCCCTGCCCACAACGAGCTGACAGTCTAGAGGATTGACTATAGCTGGATAACCAATCGGCTACTTATAGTAGCCTCAAACAGAAACTCCTTACCATCAGCTTTAAAGCTCTCACCTTCAAAGCCTTACTGAAGGCCCATCTCCTCCAAGAGGCCTTTCCTGATTAAGTACTCCCTTCCCCTCTCCCACTCCCTTCTGCATCCCCCCTCCCAGCCTCACAGCACTTATCAATCAATCATATTTATTGAGCGCTTACTGTGTGCAGAGCACTGTACTAAGCGCTTGGGAAGTACAAGTCGGCAACACATAGAGACAGTCCCTATCCAACAGCTGGCTCACGGTCACTTATGTCTACATCAAACTTTTCATTTCTTTATATCAATGTCCGTCTTCCCGTCTAGACTGTCAGCTCGTTGTGGGCCGGGAATGTGTCCGTTATATTACTTTACTGTCCTCTCCCAAGCACTTAGTTCAGCACTCTGCCCACAGTAAGCACTCAATAAATACGACTGAATGAATGAATGAAGGCTCTGTGCACAATAAGTGTTCAATAAATAAGATGGACTGACTGACTGACAGAATCCGCCTAAGGCCTCCAATGGTTCCTGGCTCTTTTCCAAAGTGCCATCCATCTCCAGCATTCTCCCACCACAGAAGCTCGCCCTCGGATCCTTGCGGGAAATGATGAATCCCTCTGAGCACAATTAGTCCAGGAGAAAAGGAAGGAACGGCCATTCCCATCCAGCCCATCGACAACCTTTTTATAGAACTCGTCAATAACCACACGCTTGCTGAGCATGGGGCCTCTGGTTTCCAAAAGGCAACTTCGCCGCCTTGGCATTACCCTTTGGCTGAATTAGAACCCGTTTTCTTTCCATTGAAACGTTTTGAAGGGCAGGGAGAGGAACTAATGGTCCGATATGAGGAGGGAGGGCATTCCAGGCCTGAAGAAGGATGAGGGCGAGAGGTCGGCAGCGGTATCTGGGAAGGAGGTGATGGTCATCAGCTTGTGATGGTCAGCTTGTCACTCATTCTGTTGTACTGGCCTCTCCCAAGCACTTAGTACAGTGGTCTGTACACTGTAATAATAATAATAATAGCAATAACTATTGCAGAGAAGCAGCATGGCTCAGTGGAAAGAGCCTGGGCTTTGGAGTCAGAGGTCATGGGTTCGAATCCCGGCTCCACCACAAGTCTGCTGTGTGACCTTGGGCAAGTCACTTAACTCCTCTGAGCCTCAGTTACCTCATCTGTAAAAATGGGGATTGACTGTGAGCCCCACGTGGGACAACTTGATCACATTGTATCCCCCCCCCAGCGCTTAGAACAGTGCTTTGCACATAGTAAGCGCTTAACAAATGCCATTATTAATTAATTAATTAATTAATAACTGTGGTATTTGTTAAGTGTTTACTATGTGCCAAGTGCTGTGCTAAGTGCTGGGATAGATACAAGGTGATCAGGTTGGACCCTATTCCACATGGGGCTCGACAGATGAGGGAACTGAGGCCCAGAGAAGTGAAGCGGCTTGCCCAAAGTCACATAGCAGAAATGTGGCATAGCCGGAATTAGAACCCACGTCCTCCCAGGCCTAGGCTCTTTCCACTAGGCAACCTTGTTTCTCACAGTAGGCGCTGACTAAATACCACAGATTGATGGATTGATTAAGAGGCTGGTAAAGGCCTTGGATTTTCTGGTTTGGGGCTCTGACATTGACTTGCGGGGGAGAGTGGGCTAGCCCCATCACCCAGCGATTAGAACCCTCCCTCCACTGAAGGCGCCTGGGCATCGCGGCTAATTAAAACCTGCCTCACCTGCAGCATTATTGGGAAAGAATATTAGGGCTCCTGCAAATAAATTGTTATCCCGGCATCTAATTAAAAATCCATTTTCTATAGCACCGAAATGAAGCTTAAAAATCCAATTAGAACTCCCGATGATCTTCTTAAAGGGAAACCAGTCGGAAACGGGCCACTGCATTAGGCCTGGATAATCCATCCCAGGCCCTGCTAGTTATCTGCTGTGTGACCTTGGGCAAGTCACGTTCACTCTCTGGGCCTCAGTTACCTCATCTATAAAATGGGGATTGAGACTGTGAGCCCCACACGGGCCAGGGACTGTGTCCAACCCGATTCACTTGGATCCGCTCCAGTGCGTAGACAGTGCTTGGCACATAGTAAGGGTTTAGCAAATACCACAATTATTAATATTATCATGGCACTTTGCACACGGTAAGCATTCCACAAATACCACCGATTGTTTTATTGATGGCTTGGTAAGGAAGAGGAAGAACAGATATGTAATCACTGTACTAACCAAGAAACAGGCATAGAAAAGGTGACTTATCCAGGCAATTGGCAGAGCTGGGGCTAGAACCCAGGTCCCTGTGACTCCCAAGGCTCATGGACAGCTCACTAGGTTTTACTAATGGACCACAAAAGTGTTGTACTTCTAAAAGGCGTGCTATGTCCACAGCCAAATTCAAGGAGAGCCAGGCCTGAAAGACAGCTGCTCAATGGGCAGTTCTTTAAGATGGAAGCGCTTAGTACAATGCTTTGCACACAGTAAGTGCTCAGTAAATAGGACTGAATTGAATGACTGGAGAAACAATTAAAACAGATGGTTGACAATGGGGACACAACTCAATCAACTGCATTTCCCCTACTTCTAATTTATTTCCCCTATTTGTAGGCCTTGTGTGTAAATGACCCTATCTACCAACCCTAAGGTACTGAACTTCGTTCAATCGTATTTACTGAGTGCTTACTGTTTGCAGAGCACTGTACTAAGCGCTTGGGAGAGGACAACACAACAATTTGTACAGATTTATTACTCTATTTTACTTGTACATATTTACTATTCTATTCATTTTGTTAATGATGTGCATATAGCTTTAATTCTATTTGTTCTGATAATAATAATGATGACATTTGTTCAGCGCTTACTGTGTGCGAAGCACTGTTCTAAGAGCTGGGGGGATACAAGGTGATCAGGTTGTCCCAAGTGGGGCTCACAGTCTTAATCCACATTTTACGCATGACGGAACTGAAGCCCAGAGAAGTTAAGTGACTTGCCCGAGGTCACACTGATGATTTTGACACCTGTCTACATATTTTGTTTTGTTGTCTGTCTCCCCTTTCTAGACTATAAGCCCGTTGTTGGGAAGGGACCGTCTCTATATGTTGCCGACTTGTACTTCCCAAGTGCTTAGTACAGTGCTCTGCACAAAGTAAGTGCTCAATAAATACGATTGAGTGAATGAACGATTGAACAAGAAATAGATACATGCCCTGCCCACAACAAGCTTACAGTCTAGAGGGTTGAGTTTCCCCAACTCAACTTGTTCCAGCATATGTAACACTACTCATACAAATGCAACTACTGATACAAATAATATTCAAGGGATGGAGCCATATCACACGAGTAAGTGAACCCATTCTATAAATGTTATTGAAAATTCACTAGATATTAGTGTTTGGTCAGAGCACTGAAAAACAAAAGCTCAAAGTATCAGAGAAGCAGCGTGGCCTAGTGGGTACAGCATGGGCCTGGAAGTTAGAAGGATCTGGGTTCTAATCTCAGTTCCTCTACTTGTCTGCTAAGTGACCTTGGGCAAGTCACTTCACTTCTCTGGGCCTCAGTTACCTCATCTGTAAAACTGGAATTAAGAACGGTAAACCCTAATTGGGTCAGGGGACTGTGTCCAACCCAATTAACTTGCATCTACCCCAGCATTCAGGACAGTGTTTGGCATGTAGTAAGCGCTTAACAAATACCATTCATTCATTCAATCGTATTTATTGAGTGCTTACTGTGTGCACAGCACTGTACTAAGCACTTGGGAAGTACAAGTTGGCAACATATAGAGACGATCCCTACCCAACAACGGGCTCACAGTCTAGAATTACCACAATTATTATTATTTTGTTGATGATGGATTCAGTGCACGTCCAGTTTTCAGGCTGAACAGATGCTTCCTCTGGGTAAAATAACTTTTCCTTTAATTGAAGCAGTGGGATTTAGAACTTCCATATACCTGTGCTTTCCATTACATAATACTATTTATGGAGCTCTTATTCTATCCATAGCACTGTACTAAATATTCAGGTCACAGCTGGACCCCTTCTAGACTGTGAGCCCATTGTTGGGTAGGGAACATCTCTATATGTTGCGGACCTGTATTTCCCAAGTGCTTAGTACAGTGCTCTGCACACAGTAAGCGCTCAGTAAATATGATTGAATGAATGAATGAACTGGAGAGTTAGAAGACAAGGTGCCTGCCCTCAAGGAAGGAGCACAGTGTAGTGGATAAAAGACCTGGGTTCTAATACCAATTTCCCTACTTATCTTCTGTGTGGCCTTGGACAAGTCACTTCACTTATCTGTGCCTCAGTTAGCTCATCTGTAAAATGGGGATTAAGAGTGTGAGCCCCTTAAGGGTCAGGGACTGCATCCAACCTGTTATCTACCCCAGTGCTTAGCACACAAAGCTAGCCCTTAATAAGGACTATTATTATTACTGGAAAAAAACCAGGCCTGGGAGTTAGAGGACCTAGGTTCTAATCCCAGCTCCATCACTTACTGCTGTGTGACCTTGGGAAAGTCACAATTTATCTGTGCCTCAGTTTCCTCACTTATCAAATGGGGATGAAATACCTGTTTTCACTCCTACTTAGACTTTCAGCCCCTTGTGGGACAGGGACTGTGTCTGACCTGATTAACTTGTATCTACCCCAAGACTTATAACAGTGCTTGGCACATAGTAAGCAGTGAACAAATACCATAACCATTACTATTATTATTATGAAGTCTTACTTTATCAGATGGCTGCAGATTTAAGTTATATTTAGCTGCAAAATATATACTCTTTTACGTGCAGAACGCCAGTCGAGGGATGATATTTTAAGATGTTCTTTTTTGAAATGTTCTTAGCAGAAATCCAGTTTGTCCACAGGTTGGTTTTTTGGGGGGGCTTTTTTTGCTCAAGTCGCTGTTCATTCTGTGCTACAGTCGCCTTATTTTAGAAAATTCTTATGGAATCAATTACCTTCTACTATTGACAAATACGTTTGCCGAAATAACAGTGCCATCTGCTGAGAAGTTGCTCGGCTCTGCAGGAGGCTTGTGTTTGGCTTTCTTAGACTGGTTAAGTAGGAGGAGTTGAGAGAAAGGAATCAAGGATCGAAAAACGGGAAGCAAAGGAGAGGGGAAATAAAACTGCAGAAATTCCATCAGCATCCTCTGGAGTGTTAAGCTCGTTGTGGGCAGGGAATGTGTCTGTTTCCTGTTGTATCATACTCTCCCACGTGCTTAGTACAGTGCTCTGCACACAGTAAGCACTTAACAAATACCATTGTTATTATTAGCAATAAAAATAATAATAATCACTTCAGATCATTCATTCAGTCATGCCTCGAGAAAAAAAAAATTACCTTTAGTCAACAAGTCTGCTACTAGTTGTCATGCCTGATAAGTCACTGCAAGAACTCAAAAGTAGGTGGCTTCTTTTCCAAGAGGAGGACTGAAAAAGAGCCTCTTCCATGTATGGCCTTTGTCCTGTAGAATTTAAGTGCTTAGCATGTGCCTGGCACTGTTCTAAGCACTAGGGTAGATACGGTCTAATCTAACCTACAAGCGCTTAGTATAGTGCTCTGCCCACAGTAAGCGCTCAATAAATACAACTGAATGAATGAATCTAATCAGGTTGGCCCCAATCTCTGATCCACACGGGGCTCACAGTCAAAGTTGGAGGGATAGGGATTTAATCCCCTTTTTCCAGACGAGGGAACTGAGGCACAGAGAATTTAAGTGACATGCCCAAGGTCACACAGCAGGAAAATGGCAGAATAGGATTCGAACCCAGGCCCTCTGACTCAAACTCCTTCCACTAGGCCATGTTATTTCCTGCCAAGACCCCTAATTTCTAGGTGCATTTCTCTGACTCATCCCCCTCCTCCCTCCCCTTCTGACTTTGAACCCCATCTGATGCATTCATTCATTCAATCGTATTTACTGAGCGCTTACTGTGGGCACAGCACTGTACTAAGCACTTGGAAAGTACAATTCAGCAAAGGCCGTGTCCAAACTGATCATGTTGAATCTACCTTAGCACTTAGTACACGGCTCGGTACATAATGGGCCCCTAGGAAATGACACGACGATTATTATCTGATAATATTACATCACATAGCATACTTCCCTCATATAATTATAAAACTATAATGATAATAATTTTCTCCAAGTTATGCAAAACCCTATCCTAAAGTCACCTGGTAACCTCTTGCTGTTTGTTGCCAATAGACAGGGGTATTTGAAGGGGTGGGGATTAATCATGCTTACAGTCTCTCCCTTTTGAATAAGTATAAAGACTGGAATGAGCCCCTTTTTCATACAAATCCACTGAGGTGGAAGAATAATAAAATAAATGATGGCATTTGTTTTATATGCTTACTATTGGCCAAGCACTGTTCTATCATAGTGGATAGAGCCGGGCCCGGGTGTCAGAAGGTCATGGGTTCTAATCCTGGCTCAGCCTGTTGTTATCTCTGCGACCTTGGACAAGTCCCTCCATTTCTCTGGGCCTCAGTCACCTCATCTGTAAAATGGGGATTGAGACTGTGAGCCCCACGTGGAACAGGGACTGTGCCCAATCTGATTTGCTTGTATCCACCCCAGCGCTTAGTACAGTGCCTGGCACACAGTAAGCACTTAAATACCGCAATTATTATTATAAGTTAATCAGTCCTGACACGAGTCCCTGCCCCTCATGGGGCTCGCAGCCTAAGTAGGAGGGAGAAGAGATTGTGAATCCCCACTTTACAGTTGAGGAAAATGAGGCACAGAGAAGTAAAGTGCCTCGCCCAAGGTCGCATACCAGGTAAGGGGCGGAAATCAATCATAGTTACTGAGCACTTATTCTAAGCAGAGCACTGTACTAACCACTTAGTACAAGATTAGAACCCAGGTCCTTTATATTCCAGACCCGTGATCTTTCCAGTAGGCCACACTGCTTCCCACTGTGGGCAGGAACTGTCTCTGTTTGTTGCTGAATTGTACTTTCCAAGTGTTTAGTACAGCAGTGTGGCCTAGTGGATAGAGCACGGACTTGGGAGTCAGAAGGACGTGGGTTGCAATCCCAACTCACCATTTGTCTGCTGAATGACCTCAGGAAAGTCACCTAACTTCTCTGGGCCTCCGTTCCCTCACCTATAAAATGGGGATTAAGACTGTAAGCCCCATGTGGGACAGGGACTGTGTCCTATCTGAATAGCTTGTATCTACCCCAGCGCTCAATACAGTGCCTGACACATAGTAAGGGCTTAACAAATACCATGAAATAAAAAGATACAGGAAGATAAACAGAATACAAAAAAGAGCAACTTCTTGCAGGAAGTCATGTATTCTAGCCGGGTTTAATTTTCTCTTTGTCTACCTTTATGCTCTGCTTAAGTACCTAAAAACCACCTAAACCCATGGAACTGATCAAAGCGATGCTGATGTGGATTCTTCCTTTATTAGCTATGTCGGAGGACTGGAAATTCCTCGAGTAAGTTGAACTCTGAGTAAGCTATTTGTTATCGTGTTTGACCTCTGGAAGGGTACGCTGTCATCTTTGGGGAAAAAAAAATGATGATTTTGGAAGACTTCTCTTTCCTCCGCCCCCACCCCGTCATTCTGAATACTATTGCTACCAAGATATGAGTCCTGAGGAGTAGCTGCTTTTATTGGGTGCAAATAAAAATGATTATGTTGCCCTGCTTTCTACAAGTAATAGCCCTTTAAATGCTTGGCAAGTTTCAAAAATAATTTCCTCGGGTCAATTTGTCATTTTTGTCAGATTTCTAATCATGGTGCTCTTGTTTTCACAGCCTTAAAAAGTAGTGGATTTTGGTGCCACAAATGTCTCCTCCTCTTGTAATCAACTAAGAATCACCAAGATGAACGAGCCCGTGGGAAATGAAAAATAACTTGACTTATCAGGAAGCCAAGACCGTGTACAATATAGAAAGGCTAAAGGAAATGGTACTTGAGACTGGAAGAGAATATCTTTACATTTAGAAGATACTCAAGCAGCCATGATAAGGTGCGGAGAGTGGAGGCTATAAGGTCCTTGCGGGCAAGGGACGGGTCTAAGACTCATTGAATCATTCATTCCATCGTATTTGTTGAATGCTTACTGTGGGCAGAACACTGAGCTAAGAGTTTGGGAGAGTACAATATAACACTAGACACATTTCCCGCCCACAATGAGCTTACAGTCTGAAGGGGCAGACAGTTATTAAGAAAAATAAATACATTACAGTGCTGTGGGGCTGGGAGTGGGGGGAATGAAGGGAGCAAGTCAGGATGACGCAGAAGGGAGAGGGAGAAGAGGAAAGGAGGGCTTAGTCAGGGAAGGCCTCTTGGAGGAGATGGCACAATCAACTCCGCTGCATTTTCCTCTCTGAAGCGCTTAGTACAGTATTCTGCCCAAAATAAATGCTCAATAAGCTTACTCAATAGAGCATTAGGAAGCAGCAAGGCCTAGTGGATACACCACAGGCCTAGGAGTCAGAAGGACCTGGATTTTTTGTTGTGCTTTGTTTTTTATGGCATTTGTTAAGTGCTATGTGCAAGGAACTGTTCTAAGCACTGACATAGATATCATCAATTGTATTTATTGAGCGTTTACTGTGTGCAGAGCACTGTACTAAGCGCTTGGGAAGTAGAAGTTGGCAACATATAGAGACAGTCCTTACCCAACCCTGGGCTCAAAGTCTAAAAGAGTGGGCTCACAGTCTAAAAGACATAGATATAGGCTAATCAAGTTATTCACAATCCACGTCCCACCTGGGGCTCGTAGTCTCAATCCCCATTTTACAGGTGAGGCACAGAAAAGTGAAGTGACTTGCCCGAGTTGACACAGCAGACAAGTGGAGGAGGCAGGATTAGAACACAGGTCCTTCTGACTCTCAGGCCCGGGCTCAATACATGCTGCTTCTCTTCTGAATTCAGCTCCACCCTGTGTGACCTTGGGCAAGACACTTCACTTCTCTGGGAGGTACATAATATACACATGAATGCATTACTTAAAGAGGAGCTTGAAAATCCCCATAAATCAAATCTCCAAAGGTAATCAATGTCTTTTGGGCAAGTCACTTAACTTCTCTGTTCCTCAGTTACCTCATCTGTAAAATGGGGATTAAAACTGTGAGTCCCCCGTGGGACAACCTAATCACCTTGTAACCTCCCCAGCACTTAGATCAGTGCTTTGCACACAGTAAGTGCTTAACAAATACCATCATTATTATTATTATTATTCTAATCCCAGCTCTACCACTACCTGATGCTGGACCTTGGGCAAGTCGCTTCACTTCTCTGTGTGCCTCAGTTCTCTCATCCATAAACTGGGGATTAAAACTGTGAGCTCCATGTGGAACATGGACTGTTTCCAACCTGATTAGTTTTTATCTGTCCCAGTGCCTAGTACAGTGCTTGGCACAGAGTAAGCTCTTAACAAATACTATTAAAAAACAAAAAACATAGAGACCAGAAGCAATCTCTGAGACTAGGATAGGGGGGAAAGACTGACCTTATCAGAGACGTCTCCATTTCACATTGATTTCTGGGATGTCGTTAGAACAAATCATTAAAAAAATCCACCCAGGTGGGCAGAAACCCAGGAAAAGCAACCTAAATGGCTTTAGGAGGAGCAAATCATAAGAAAAGAAATTTAACTGCCTTCTCATATGGAAAGAGTGAGACCAGAGAGACCAGGAGATAGAGAGGCTTGGGTTCCTTTAAGACATAAGTAAAGATTTGGATTCCAATCCCCAGGGCCTTATTATTATTATTATTACTATCATTATTGCCATCCCTGTTACTGATAGTTTGTTATTTAGATGTTTTACAATTTACAAAGCACTGTACTGAGTGCTGGGGCATTACCCAAAATCACAAATGAGGAGGATTGAAATACATACTGACGACCACTTAATCAACTAAGGGTATTTGCTGAGCATTTACTATGTGCAGGGCAATGTACTAAGTGCTTGGGAGAGTACAATACAATGGAATTAGCTGATATATTCTTTGCCATTAGGAGCTTACAGCACAGAGAGGGAGATGAATAGGAATAAATAAGCCACCTATATAACAATGATATTATTTCAACAAGCCTTTCTAAATAATCTCCGCTTTGGCAGAATCCCTCATCAGGGCCTGTTGGACTAAAATTCCTTATCAAAGACTTTACTCTCCCAAGAGCCTAGTACAGTGCTCTTCACACAGTAAGCGTTCAAATACCACTAATGAGGAAGACACATTCGACCAACGCTCTTCACCATGGGACCCTCTGCAATGATGGCGAATGCTCAGACTAGGGTCTGGAATTTATTTTAGCATCTGTCTCTCCCACTAAACTGTAAGCTCCTTGAAGGCACGGATCATGTTTACCAACTCCAGGGAAGCAGCTTGGCCTAGTGGAGAAAGCATGGGCCTGAGATTCAGAAGGACCTGGGTTCTAATCCCACCCCTGCCACTTGTCTGCTGTGTGACCTTGGACAAGTCATTTCACTTCTTTGGGCTTCAGTTCTCTCACCTGGAAAATGGGGGTGCAATCCCTTTTCTCCCTCCTACTAATCATGTGGGACCTGATTACCTTGTATCTACCCCAGTGCTTAGTATAGTGCTTGGCACATAGTAAGCACTTAACGAATCCCACAATTATTATGGCAGTAGCTGTCTTGACTCAGGAAATACAGCACTTTGGAGGGGCTAGGCAAAGCTCCGTGAAGATTGTGTGACCTGTAACCATCACTTGTGATTACGAGAAGACCCAACTAAGGTTGTCAGAAACAAATTCAGTTGGCAAAATCCCCTGTGGTGGATTATTTTTTAGACTTCAATATACTGCTTATAGATCCTACGCCCCTCGAAGGACGGGATTTGAGTTGTTTTTCTTCATCATATTTCCACAAATATATCGGTCAGGAGAACTGCTTTCGGTACTGAGAATAGAGGAAAGAGCAATAGAGATTTAAAAAAGACAAACTCTCTGCCACGGTGCCTCAGTTTCCACATCTGCAAAATGGGGATAAAATATGTGGGACTGAGACTGTGTCCAACCTGATTATCTTGTGTCCACATCAGCTCTTAGAATAGTGCTTGCCACATAGTAAAGCTTAATGAATACCACAATAATCAGGAGATGAAATAAACAGAAAAGGAAGGCAAGAGAACAACAAAGACAGAGACAAAGGGAAGGAAACTGAGAGAGGTAGTGAGAAAGCTAGAGTACATAATAAAGGTGGGAGGTCAATCCCAAGCCTCAAGGAGCTTACACTGAAATTATTTTCCCCCTTCATTATCCTGTTATAATATTAGCAAATACAGGAAAACAGGCTACTTTTAAATGCCCCGAAATCTGCAGCTAAGTGACGGATATCTAAAAGGAGGAAAGATGAAGAAGGTAGAGATTCATTTCAAAATAGATAAATAAATAGTTCCTCAAGAGGTTGCTATGGTTTCAGGAGGGCGGTATCAATCAAAGTGAAATTTAAAGGTCACTGATCACTCCTGAATGTAGTCTCTGCAGGAAGAAGAGCATGCCGATACAGTCTTTACAATCACTAAATTCTAGAAGCATAAATCTTCCCAATGCATCCAAATATAAGTCAGTTTTATACTTCAACTGATCGGCTGAATCTTGAGCGGCGCAAATTTTTAAGAGTGCCAAGATAAGGCCAGGTCCTGGTTCCAGCTCTGCCACTGGCCTGACATATGACCATGGACAAGACCTGGTGGGGCCTTTGTTTTCTCATCCTTAAAATGGGGATAAGATGCCCGCTTTCCCTGCCACCTATCAAAGATTTTACTCTCCCAAGCACGTAGTACAGTGCTCTTCACACAGTAAGCATTCAAAAAATACCACTAATGAGGAAGAAACATTCGACTGAGTCGCTTCCCCACAGGACCCTCTGCGATGACGGCGATTGCTCAGAAAAGTTACTATGGTCTGGAATTTATTTTAGTATCTGTCTCTCCCACTAGACTGTAAGCTCCTTGAAGGCCGGTGTGTCCCATGGGGGACTGGGGTTGTGTTTTAAGAGGGCTAGGAATAGCACGTGAGGGGAGGATGGAAAACCAGGAATTGTTCTGTCCTGCTCGAGAGGGGAGAATGGAGGATGGAGCCAGTTATGATTCCATCCAGCATGGAGGGGAGAATGGAGCCAAGCCTGACAAGAGTCCAGGCTTTGGAGTCAGAGGTCATGGGTTCGAATCCCGGCTCCACTACATGTCAGCTGGGTGACCTTGGGCAAGTCACTTAACTTCTCTGAGCCCCAGTTCCCTCAACTGTCAAATGGGGATTAAGACTGTGAGCCCCCCCGTGGGACAACCTGATCACCGTGTAACCTCCCCAGCGCTTAGAACAGTGCTTTGCACATAGTAAGCGCTTAACAAATGCCATCACTATTATTATTATTATCCAGTATGGAGAAGAGAGTGAAGGACTTGAGGTTAGAACCACCTCCAACTCCCATCCAGTGGTCTTTGGGCCTGGGCCACACTGCTTCTCTACCAAAACCCACAATGCTCTCACCTCTACTCCCCAACCCAGTTTCTCCCCTCCACACAATTTTGCCTACCCCCTACATTGCTTTGAATGTAAGTCGCTGAACAAGATCGCCTGAGGTTATTAGAACCTACAAACAAAACCTTAGGGGCCCAGCTAGCCAACTGGGATTGGTAGAGTGATCCTTTGACCGTAAACTTATTATGGGCAGGGAATGTGCCTGTTTATTGGTATACCGTACTCTCCCAAGCGTTTAGTAAAGTGCTCTGCACACAGTAAGCTCTCAATAAATACGACTGAGAGAATGAGTGAATTCCAAGAAAACACCACTGATTCTGAAATCCACCTGGGAACGTCTGTGTGGTCGAAAAGGTCATCATCAGCATCATCAATCGTATTTATTGAGCGCATACTGTGTGCAGAGCACTGTACTAAGCGCTTGGGAAGTACAAGTTGGGTCAATGGGGGACACAAAACCCTGACTCTCCTAGGTCATGCAAAAAGTTTGTTCCTTGTGCTTCACATTCACAGAGCCCGTCGCTCCCTTCTTTTTTGCTTCCTTGTCTCATTTGGTAATCCAACTGGTGCTGTGTCCAGTTTCCAGGAATAATAATAATAATAATTATGGTATGTGTTAAGCACTTCCTATGTGATGATGATGATGGTATTTGTTAAGCACTTACTATGTGCCAAGCACTGTTCTAAGCACCGGGGTAGATACAAGGTAATCAGGTTGTCCCCCAGGGGGCTCATAGTCTTAATCCCCATTTTACAGATGAGGTGACTGAAGCCCAGAGAAGTGAAGTAACTTCCCGAAAGTCACCCAGCTGACAAGTAGCAGAGCCGGGATTAGAACCCATGACCTCTGACTCCCAAGCCCGTGCCCTTTCCAATAAGCCGAGCACTTTACTAAGCGCTGGGGTGGGGACAAGCAAATCAGATTGGACACAGTCCCTGTCCCATGTGAGGCTCAGTCTCGACCCCCATTTTATAAACGAGGGAAGTGAGGCCCAGAGAAGGGAATTAATCAATCAATCAATCAATCGTATTTATTGAGCACTGACTTGCCCGAGGTCACAGAGCAGACAAGTGGCAGAGCTGGCATTGGAACCCATGACCTTCTGACTCCCAGGCTAAGTTTCAAGAAATAGCACCCACCCCGGCCGATACCTCTTCCCTCTACATCTCAAACTTTCTTTCCTTATTCACTCATTTCCATTTCATTATGGTATTTACCTAGCACTTAGTCTGCAGCAATCAATCAATCAGTCAATCATATTTACTGAGCACTTACTGTGTGCAGAGCACTGTACTAAGCGCTTGGGAAGTACAAGTTGGCAACATATAGAGACAATCCCTACCCAACAGCGGGCTCACAGTCTAGAAGGGGGAGACAGAGAACAAAACAAATTAACAAAATAAAATAAATAGAATAGATATGTACAAGTAAAATAGAGTAATAAATATGTACAAACATATATACATATATACAGGTGCTGTGGGGAAGGGAAGGAGGTAAGACGGTGGGGATGGAGAGGGAGACGAGAGGGAGCAGGAGGAGGGGGCTCAGTCTGGGAAGGCCTCCTGGAGGAGGTGAGCTCTCAATAGGGCCTTGAAGGGAGGAAGAGAGCTAGCTTGGCAGATGTGGGGAGGGAGGGGATTCCAGGCCAGGGGGATGATGTGGGCCGGGGGTCAATGGCGGGACAGGTGAGAACGAGGCACGGTGAGGAAATTAGTGGCAGAGGAGCGGAGGGTGCGGGGTGGGATGGAGAAGGAGAGAAGGGAGGTGAGGTAGGAGGGGGCGAGGTGATGGACAGCCTTGAAGCCCAGGGTGAGGAGTTTCTGCCTGATGAGCAGATTGACTGGTAGCCACTGGAGATTTCTGAGGAGGGGAGTAACACGCCCAGAGCGTTTCTGGACAAAGACAACCCGGGCAGCGGCATGAAGTATGGATTGAAGTGGGGAGAGACACGAGGATGGGAGATCAGAGAGGAGGCTGATGCAGTAGTCCAAATGGGATAGGATGAGAGCTTGAACGAGCAGGGTAGTGGTTTGGATGGAGAGGAAAGGGCGGATCTTGGCAATGTTGCAGAGCTGAGACCGGCAGGTTTTGGTGATGGCTTGGATGTGAAGGGTGAACAAGAGAGCGGAGTCGAGGATGACACCAAGGTTGTGGGCATGTGAGACAGGAAGGATGGTAGTGCCGTCAACAGTGATGGGAAAGTCAAACGGCAGGTAATCTGATCAGACACTGTCCCTGACCTGCAGTCTGAGAGGTGAGGAAAGTAGAGATCATAACCCCATCCTACAAATGAAGAAACGGAAGCCCAGAGGGATTGAATGACTCTCCCAAGGTCAAACAGACTCACGGCGGAGCAGAGATGACAGCTGACTCCCAGTCCCAGCTAACAAATGGGAAAACCTCCTTTCCTGCATGGTTTTTGGACAAGAGACTGGGATAACTTTCTTACATGTCCCAGAATACTTTTCCCCAATGCCACTTTCAGCCCAGCCCCCATAATTATGTCCGTGAGTGAGTCTTCACTGCCCAGTCACATAATAAGTGACCATGAGGTCAGCTGCTATCTACTGCTGGAGATGGCAGATTGATTCATCTCTGTCAGCACTTCCAGAGTTTCCTTTAAGCTCTGCCAATAATCTGGCAATGTGAAACAGTGCCCCATTACATGGAGGGAGTCAGGGGAAGGTTGCTGGGTGATACGGACTGATTCTCCCAGGGCCAAAACTGAGGAATATCTTTGGTGATCCCGGCTTATCTACTCTTCTCTCTCTGCTTCCCCTTCCTTCTTCCTCTCCTCTTGGCTTCCCTTCCTCTCTCAATTTTTCCTCTCTCCTTTCCTCCCCTTCTCCTCATCTGTTTTCCCTCTCCTCTTTCCTCCCTTCCTCCTCTTCCCTGTTTTCCCTCTTTCCTCACCTCCTCTCTTTTCTTCTCTTTTCCTCCTCTCTCTCCCGTCCTTTGCCTTCTTTCCTCTTCTTTCTCCCCCATCTCTTTCCTTTCTCATCCTCCTCTTCCTCTTCCATTCTCCTCTGCTCACCTTCTCTCCTTCTTCCACTCTCCTCTCCCCACTTTCTCTCCCTTTCTTTCTCCTCTCCCCTCCCTCTTCCTTTCTCCTCTCCCCCTTCCTTTCTCACTCCCCCCTTCTCTCCCTTATTTCCCCCCTCTGCCTCTTCCTTTCTCACCCCTTCTCCCTCTGTTTTTCACCTCTCCCCCTTCTCTCCCTCTTCCTTTCTCTTCTCCCTCATCTTCTCTTCCTCTTCCTTTCTCCTCTCCCTCATCTCTCCCTCTTCTTTCTCTCCTCCTCCTTTGCTTCTTCCCCCTCCTCTCCTTCTTCCTTTCTCCTCTCCCCCTCTTCTCTCCCTCTTCCTTTCTCCTCCCCACTCTCTCTTGTTTTTCTCTCTCCTCTCTCTTCCTCTTCCCATTCTTCCTTTTTCTTTTCTACTGAGAAGAATGTCGGGGACTGATAATTTCTATCTGGCAGATCTAGCTCTAAAGGAAGGATAAAAGTAAACAAGTAAAATCAATTCTGGGTGAAACCAATGGTTCATCCATCATAGGACTCTGTTGTCAAACAGTGGCCAGATGGTGCCTACAGGATACAGTGGATGGCTACCCTCCTGCACAACACCGGGATTATTATTATTAATGGTATTTGTTAAGCACTTACTATGTGCCAAGCACTGTTCTATGTACTGGGGTTAATACAAGATAATCAGGTTGTCCCATGCGGGGCTCACAGTCTTAATCCCTATTTTACAGGGCACGTAACTGAGGCACAGAGAAGTTAAGTCACTTACCCAAAGTCACACAGCTAACAAGTGGCAGAGCCGGGATTAGAACCCATAATCTCTGATTCCCAAGCCCATGCTCTTTCCACTAAACCATGCCACTTCCCAAATAATAACTGTGGTATTTGTTAAGCGCTTACTGAATGTCAGGCAGAGTACTAAGAGCTGGGATGGATACAAGCAAATCAGGCTGGACAGAGTCCCTCTCCCACATGGGGCTCACAGTCTCAATCCCCATTTTCCCAATGAGGAAACCGAGGCCCACAGAAGTGAAGTGACTTGCCCAGGATCATATACTGGACAAGTGGCAGAGCTGGGATGATTAGGGGTGAACTTCCAATCTCCCCTAACTTTGTGATTTGCCCATTCTGGCCTTTTCGACAGTGAATTCATCAAACTGCTCTTGACCTCAGTGCCCCACAGCACAGCACTGACAAAAGTGATTGAGGTACAGAGAAGTTAAATGACTTGCCAGAGGTCACACAGCAGACAAGTGGCGGAGCTGGGACTAGAACCCACGTCCTCCTGATTCCCAGGCCCGGGCTCTATCCACTAGGTCACACTCCTCTCTAACCTGTTCTTCCAAAACCACCTCAGGTCTTCATTTTACATTTCCAAAGTCTTTAATTTTCACTGCACCTGTTTTTCTAAAGGCTGTACCCACTTTTGAAAGGAGACCTCAAAGACCTTGGCATCTCCCCAGAAAAAAAAAAATCTCTATTACCTCCAGCAAAAGAAGTGCGTTCATTCGAATGGGTGAGGAATCTCATCTGGGGCATGGATGGGTGAAGATGAAAATTTCGCTTAATGGACGAAACTACACTACCTCTTCAGGAGACTCAAAATCCCTGCAGTGGCTGCCAGCGAATTCAGGAGCGATCTAATTAATCCTAGCGCTGAGAAAATATGTTGGCAAATTCGACCCTTTTTCCTCAGTCATTAGAAAGAAACTTAATTAATTCATCATTGGTAGTCACTGACCACCTCCTAAGTGTACAGCAAGAACTGAATTATAATAGCAATATTTGGGGTATTCGTTAAGTGTATACTATATGCCAAGCACTATATTAAGTGCTGGGGTAGATACAAGGTAATTACGTTGGATGCCATCCCTGTCCCATATGGGCCTCACAGTCTTCATCCCCAGTTTACATGAGGGAACTGAGGCCCAGAAAAGTGAAGTGATTTGCCCAAGGTCTTGTGACTTCTGTGCTGGTATTGTGTGACCTTGGGCAAATCACTTCACCTCTCTGGGTCTCAGTTTCCTGTTCAGTAAAATGGGGATGAATGCTGTGAGCCCCATGTGGGACAGGGCCTGTATTCAGTCTGATTACATTGTATCTAATCCAATGCTTAGAACAGTGCTTGACACACAGTAAGTGCTTAACAAATATTACCATTATTAATATAATTAAATGCTAGGGCCCATTCCTGGCTTCCGCATAGCTTCCCCTAGAATCAAACCTCCCTGGTGGCCCTGCCCCTCACTTCCCCGGGTTCTAATCCTAGCTCCACCACATGTCCGCTGTGTGAACTTGGGCAAGTCACTTCACTTCTCTGGGCCTCAGTTACCTCATCTGGAAAATGGGGATTAACAGTGAGAGTCCCAAGTGGGACAGGACGGTGTCCAACCTGATTAACACGTGAGTCCCACCTTGTACCTCCCCCAGCACTTAGAACAGTGCTTGGCACATAGTAAGCACATAACAAATACCATAACCATTATTATTATAAGTACCATAATAATTATTATTATAATTATCAATCCCAGTTCAGCACATCTGACAAAGACCAAAAGAAGATTTTCGCCAACCTAAGCATCTTGTGAGTTCTGTGCAGGTATCAGAAGCCCGGTCTGAGGAAACTGACAAAAATCAAGGGAAAGTCAACATCATCCTAAGCAATCTTGTGACTTCTGTGCAGATGTCTGAAGGCCATAAAGACGAGGAGCACGTCAACCCAAGCAATCTCAGAATGCAAGCCAAATTGGGACTACCCATCCATATCCTGAATGCACTGAACAGCAGCTCCTCAGACTGCTTGTTCATCTCGAGGAAAAATCACCCAGCTAAAATCCAGGTAAACTGGTAGCCCAGAGATCAGCTCTTCCCTGCTGGGCACACAAATCTGTGATTCTAAGAAAATGTGCTAGCCAAGATCCTGATCGTGGCTAATAATCTTGGGCCTCCTTACAGAAGGAATAATTGAAACCACTTGCTGTAAATTAAATTGTAATCACATTCCCGGTGTTATTAAAGGATGATTCTTGGCTAATGACATTTTCCTGGAGATCCAATTTCAACTACTAATTTCCTTTTTAATAAATGATTCGGTGTTCAGCGACAAAAGGATTGCGTTGTTGGGATCTCCTTGCGTGAGTCAATGAGATCGGAGAGTTTTAGTGCCCGCAAGTGGGAGGGGGTGTTTGGGTGCTTCTGAGCTCAGGATTCACTGACATAAAAACGTTCCCTTCGAACAACCACCTACAGACCTATCCTTGGGGCTCAAAGATGAAGTAGCGGGGTCTCGTGAAAAGATGGGTCTGGGCATCACAAGGACCTGTGCTCTGTTCTCAGCTCCAACACTTTGTTGGGGACCTTGGGCAAGTCACATCACTTTTCTAGGCCTTGGTTACCTCAGCTATAACATGGTGATTACGACTGTGAGCCCTAGGTAGGGCCGGGACTGTGCCCAACCCCATTAGCTTGTGTCTACCCCAGTGCTCAGTACAGTGCCTGGCACCTAGTATGCGCTTAACAAGTACCACATTTTTATGCCACTATTATTATGGAATTATTATGCCACTGCTGACTGAATTCACCCCACTTAAAAGTACAGCTGTCACTGAAAAGGACAACCCAAGACCCACAGTCTCTGACCCAAGGGTGCAGGCACACAAACACACACACACACACACCCTTGTGCTGATGTGCTTCGATTATATTATTGCCATACAAGCCTAAGCAACGTGGCCTAATGGTTAGAACCCAGGCATAAGAAGGACCTTGGGGTCTAATCCCTGCTCCACCACATGTCTGCTATGTGACCTTGGGCAAGTCACTTCATTTCTCTCGGCCTCAGTTACCTCATCTGGAAAATCAGGGTTAATCAATCAATCAATCGTATTTATTGAGCGCTTACTGTGTGCAGAGCACTGTACTAAGCGCTTGGGAAGTACAAGTTGGCAACATATAGAGACAGTCCCTACCCAACAGTGGGCTCACAGTCTAGAAGGGGGAGACAGAGAACAAAACCAAACATATTAACAAAATAAAATAGATACAATAGATATGTACAAGTAAAATAAATAAATACAGTAATAAATATGTACAAACATATATACCTATATACAGGTGTGAGCCCCATGTGGGACAGGGACTGTGTCCAACCTGATTAGCTTGAATCTACCCTAACACTTGGAACAGTGCTTGGCACATAGTAAGCGCTTAATAAGTATCATAGTCATCATTATTATTATTAGAGAGCTTGGCACATAGAAAGCACTTAATAAATATTACAATTATGATTAATTTAGATGATTTTTGCAGTCTGGTGATGCTTCTTCATTTTCTTCCAGCCTGTCTCTCATTCCTCATCCTTATCCTCTTTTCTGTCTTCTTGGTGGGATGTGTGAGCTCACTGTGGGTAGGCATGTGTCTGTTTGTTGTTCTAGTGTACTCTCCCAAGCGTTTAGTCCAGCGCTTTGCACACAGTAAGCGCTCAATAAATACCGATTGAATAAATGAATGAATGAGTCCAACCATATCTGCTCCTTGCTGTGCATGTACAATCAATAGTACTTATTGAACGCTGATCACGTGCAGAGCACTGTACTGAGTGGTTGGGAGACTGCAATACAACAGAGGAGGTGGACACATTTCCTGTCCACAACCAGCTTCTTATTGCACAAGGACACTAGGTATTACTTGTGATGTGTAGATGCTCTTTATATACTGGGGCTCAGATGCTCTCTGTAACTTTACTGAAAGCAGACATTGCTCTCTTATTTAATAATAACAATTACGGTATTTTTTAAGTGCTTACTATGTGTCGGGCACTGTACTAAGCACAAAAGATGATGCTGCAGATGGGGGAATCCTATCTGTGTGTGTGAATGTATCTTTGAAGGATGTGTTGTCACAGCGATCTCTACTCAATCATATTTCCTAAGCACATAACGTATGCAGAGCCCTGTGCTAAACATTTGGGAGAATACAGTGGGTCAGCAGAGACGATCCCTGCCATTGAGGAGCTAACCGTCTATCCAATCAATCCACAGTATTTACTGAGCACCATCTCTGGGCATAAGTAACCCTGTGCATTAAGCGCTGGGGAGAGCCCAAAAGAGTCAGTCGACATGAATCCTTCCCTTGAGGGCTTATAATCTAGTGGAGAAGAAGGATAAAAATCAATCGATCATATTTATTGAGCACTTAATGTCTGCAGAGCACTGTACTAAGCGCTTGGGAGGAGACAATATAACAGGGCAGGTAGACACATTCCTTGCCCTCCATGAGCGAGCTGACAGTCTAGAGGATAATTCAATCTTGTTATACTGTACTCTCCCAAAAGCTTAGTACAGTGTTCTGCACACAGTAAGTGGCTCAACAGATATGATCAACTGACTGAATGATTCAATTAAAAAGAAACAGAAAGATGGTTAAGTGAATAAATAATGGGACAACAGGATAATGCATACATCCCCCCTTCTAGACTGTGAGCCAGTTGTTGGATAGGGATTGTCTCTGTTGCCAAATTGTACTTTCCAAGTGCTTAGTACAATGCTCTGCACATAGTAAGCGCTCAATAAGTAGGATTGAATGAGTGAATGAATGAACTGAAGTGTCTATAAAGTGTTCTTAGAAAGCCAAGAGGAGATAATGCCTTGGTGGCTGTTAAGACATGACCCTGAGGTTGAGGAATTTCACTGTGGAAAACTTCCCAGCTGTAAGGAAAAAAAAAAATCTCCAATACACACCGGGTGACACGACAATATTGTGAGCCCCATGGGGGCAAGACTCTGTCGATCCATCAGTGGTATTTATTGAGCATCCACTGTTCGTGGAACGCTGTACTAAGTGCTTAGGATAATACAATACAACATCACAACACGACAGAATTAGGGGCCCAACCTGATTCTCCCCAGCACTTAGTACAGTGCCCAGCACATGGTAAGTACCTAACAAGTACCATTAATAAACAAGGTCCCACCCCCAGTGACAGGGATGGTGTACTCGTGGAAGTGAGTGAGCCCACAGAAAGAAATCTTCCCAAAACAGGGAAGAAAATACGGATTTCCCAGGCAGAGAGCTATGACCACAAGTGATCACAGACCAAGGTGAGATGGATGAAGCCATAAGATAACGAGTTTTTCTCCTCAGTCACGCCAAGATTGATGTGGCATTATCCATCAAAACTAAATCCTGTCAGTTGGATTTTCATGCCATCGCTGAAATCCGCCCTTTCCTCTTCGACCAAACTGCTATCACGTTAATACGATCACTTATCCTTTCCCGGCTTAATTACTCTATCGGCCTCCATGCTGATCTCCCTGCCTCCTGTCTCTCCCCTTCTCCAGTCCATGCTTCTCTCCACTGCCTGGATCATTTTTCCACAAAAACGTTTGGTCCGTGTTTCCCTGCTCCTCAGGGACCTCCAGTGATTGTCCATCCACCTTCGTTTCAAACAGAAACTCCTCACCATCGGCTTTAAAGCCCTCCATCATCTTGCTCTCTCCAACTTGACCTTGCTACTCTCCTGCTACAACCCAGCCTTCTCACTGTACCTCCATCTCATCTATTTCGCCACCAACCCCTCACCACGTCCTGCCTCTGGCCTCGAACGCCCTCCCTCCTCAAATCTGATAGACTATCACTCTCCCCCCGCTTCAAAGCCCTACTGAAGATCCATCTCCTCCAAGGGGTCTTCCCTAAGCCCTCCTTTCCTCTTCTCCCTCTCCCTTCTGCGTCGATCAGACTTGCCCCTTTATTCATCCCCTCCCAGCCCCACAGCACTTCTATCCATTTCCATAATGTATTTATTTATATTAATGTCTGTCTCCCCCTCTAGACTACAAGCTCATTGTGGGCAGGGAATGTGCCTGTTAGGTTGTTGCGCTGTACTCTCCCAAAGGCTCAGTACAGTGCCTTGCACATGGTAAGTACTCAATAAAAATGGCTGATTGATTTATTGATTGAAAGTCACTGGACTCAGGGATGAGTGGAGGAGAAAAACGATGTGTCCTTCACCAAGACAGAGTTGTCGCCACATGGACACAGATGACTGAGTAGCTCCCATGATAGATGAAAATGAGAAGTGGAATTTGATTAACACAATCATGGCATTTATTTGAGTACCCCCTGCTTTTAATGTACTCTCCTAGGAGCTTGGATACACCAAAAACATATTAACTTCCCATCAAGCGCTTCCACTCAAATAGCATGATTTCATTCCTTAATAATTTTGATGTCTTCCATAACACGACGCTACAATTTATTACGTCTGTTGCTGTTTTGGCAGCTTAGTTCTGACCATTTTTTCTTCCAAATCCCTGATTCTCTCTGTCCTCTTTTTATTCTTGATATATTTAAATGATACCCGATTATTCTCACTTGTGAATTTCACAACTGGTAGATCATCAGTTGACTTTTCCTTTCATAATTTTATTTATGCTATTTCTTTGTACTCCTAAAATCCATGACTTTGATTTTACTTGGGCTCATTCTTTGTTCTCCTTAATAATCTGGCCTGCTTTCTCCTCTCGGGGAATCTATTTGAATTTTAGGTCATTGTTCTGTTCTGATCTACGTTTATCAAAGGTTTTTTGTTGGCATTATCATATTGTAAATTGTTACTTAAAATTATTTCCATTATAAACAATTCCATCCCTTTCATTTCTGTTTTTCAAAGAGATTTGCTTCCTCCAACTGGATTTTTCTGATGCCCCCTATCATTTTCTCATTACCTAATAATAATAACAATACTATCTTATATAAGTGCAGGACTGTCATATAAATGATCTCATTCTATCCTCAACCTCTGAATCTGAAATCTCTAAATACAGAAAGTACTTAATACGTGTACAGTCTTATTCCAACGATATAATAACTGTAGTGTTTATTAAGCCCTTGCTATGCACTAAATACTCAGGTAGATATGAACATTTAGGAATCAGACACAGGTCCTCCGACACACATGGCTCAGCGTTTTTTATTGTTTGTTTGTTTGTTTTGTGTGTGTGTGGTGGGGGGGTTCTGATATTTATTAAGTGCTTACTATGTGCCAGGCACTGTTCTAAGCGCTGGGATAGATAAAGAGTAATCAGGTTGGACACAGTCCCTGTCCCACGTGGGACTCAGAATCTAAGTTTGGAATCTCCCCTTTCCATTTGAGAAAACTGAGAAAACTGAGGCACAGAGAAGGAAAGTGACTTGCCCAAGAGCACAGAGTAGGTATTTTTCAGGGCTGGGATTAGAACCCAGGTCCTCTGAACTCCAGGCCCGGACTTTTTTCCATTAGATGTGTTCGGCTTGTTGCAGGCGGTCATCATAAATGAGCAGGCTAGGGAATCAGAAGTACCTGGGTTCTAATCACAGCTCTGCCACTTGTCTGCTGTGTGACCTTGGGCAAGTCACTTTAGTTCTCTGGGCCTCGGTTAACTCATCTGTAAAATGGGGATGAAGACCGTGAGCCCTATGTGGTACAGACACTGTGTCCAGTCTCATAAGCTTGTATCTACCCCAATGCTTAGTACAGTGCCTGGCACATAGTAAGTGCTTAAACACCATAAAAAAAAGTGGTAGGGGAGCCATAACATTTATGACCACCCTTGCCCTCCCACCCACACATCCAGCCTCTGTTTCCCCTCTAGGCCCACATTCACCAAACCAACATTGTTAGGGGTTCAAATCCCGGCTCCATCAATTGTCAGCTGTGTGACTTTGGGCAAGTCACTTAACTTCTCTGTGCCTCAGTTACCTCATCTGTAAAATGGGGATTAAGTCTGTGAGCCCCCCATGGGACAACCTGATCACCTTGTAACCTCCCCAGTGCCTAGAACAGTGCTTTGCACATAGTAAGCACTTAATAAATACCATTGTTATTATTATTATTATCTCTGCCAGAAAGTGGTAATCATTTCTCCTTGAAAAAATGTTCTTATGGCCAGCCAAAATGATCAGAGATACTCTCAACACCCGAAATAATAATAATAATAATGGCATTTATTAAGCGCTGACTACGTGCAAAGCACTGTTCGAAGCACTGGAAAAAGAATTACCTTTAGGTAACAGGAACGGAGGGATGAAGGAAGCGAAGCAGCATGACCTAGTGGAAAGAGAGCGGGCTTGGAAGTCTGAGGGCCTGGGTTCTAATCCTCACCCTGCCACATGTCTGTTGTGTGACCATGGGAAGGTCAATTCACTCCTCTGGGCTTCAGTTACCACATCTGTAAAATGAGAATGAAATCCTCCTCCCTCCAATTTAGACTGTCAATTCTAGGTGGGAAAGGGACTGTGTCCAACCTTATTAGCTTGTATCTCACCCAGAGCTCAGTACAGTGCCTGGCACATAGTAGGTTTTTAACAAGCGAGCCCGTTGTTGGGTAGGGACCATCTCTATTTAATAATAATAATAATAATAATAATAATAATAATAATAATAGCATTTATTAAGCGCTTACTATGTGCAAAGCACTGTTCTAAGCGCTGGGGAGGTTACAAGGTGATCAGGTTGTCCCACAGGGGGCTCACAGTCTTAATCCCCATTTTACAGATGAGGGAACTGAGGCACAGAGAAGTTAAGTGACTTGCCCAAAGTCACACGGCTGACAATTGGTGGAGCTGGGATTTGAACCCCTGACGTCTGACTCCAACGCCCATGCTCTTTCCACTGAGCCATGTTGCTTCCCCATATGTTGCCGACTTGTACTTCCCAAGCGCTTAGTACAGTGCTCTGCACACAGTAAGCACTCAATAAATACGATTGAATGAATGAATGAACAAGCACCAAAAGCAGAAAGGCAGAGACAGAGACATAGAGAGAGAGAGAGAGATGGAGAGTGAGTAAGGCAGCAGGAAGGGTAGGGAAGGAGAAAGAGAGGACTCCAAAATCTTATTTGCTTGCATCTACCCCAGACCTTAGTACAGTGCCTGGCATATTGTAAGCACCTAACAAATACCATTAAAAAGAAAGGAGAGTAGGTATTGGATCCCCATAGAAGTAACATGGCCTATTGGATAGAACACATGACTGGAAGTCAGAAGGATCTGGCTTATAAACCTGGTTTTGCCACTTGTCTGCTGTGTGACCTTGAGTAAGTCACCTAACTTCTCTGTGCCTCGGCTATCTCATCTGTAAAATGGGAATTAAGACTGTGAGTCCCACGTGGGACAGGTACAGTGTCCGACTTGGTTAACTCGTATCTGCCCCAGTGCCTGGCACAGAGTGCTTAACAAATTCCATTAAGGAAGTTGCTAAGGGAAACACTTTCCAAGTGATTAACTTTCCTCTAGACTGTAAGCTTGTTGTGGGCGGGGAATGTGTCTTTTTATTGTTGTGTTGTCCTCTCCCTAGCACTTAGTATAGTGCTCCACTCACAATAAGCTCTCAGTAAATACGACCAACTGACTGATGTGATAAACAGACTCTCAAACCCCTGAGCCCCAGCTGTGCACGGTTCCATTTATGCTGCTGCTACAGATCACCAGAACAAAATGCTACCCTTTAATGAGGGTTAATTAAGCAACAAAATTTCCCAGGCCATTTCCAAAGTCTTTTTGGACTTCTTCAGGCCGGCCTGGCAGTGGAGTGGGAGATTAAATGACTCCACAATTGCTGACCAAGCCTTTTTCCCTGAGGCACCAGGAATCTTTCTTTAGATCTATCAGTTATTCATCCTTCCTCTCTTCAAAACCCTCCATCGGCTTCCTAAGTCTCTCCTCCCCAAACAAAATCTTCTCACAATTTTGCTTCAGGACCCCTCACTGGTCTGCCCCACTTTTCACCCACAGGGACAACCTGATTACCTTGTATCTACCCCAGCGCTTAGAACAGTGCTTGGCACATAGTAAGCACTTAAATACCATCATCATCCTTTCCTCCCCTACCCTTCCCCGCCTGGCTATTTCCCCTCCTTTCAAGCCAGCCAAACTCCTAGCCGTCCCTCATCCTCGGCACTCCCGCCTCCATCCCCTCATTCCCGCTGTTCCCCTGGCTTGCAATTCCCTCCCCAAAAATAATAATTATGGTGTTTGCTAAGCGCTTACTACGTGCCAGGCACTTTACTAAGCACTGGGGTGGATACAACAGTGTGAAGGAACAGTGTGGCCTAGTGGCTAGAGCCCAGGCCTGGGAGTCGGAGGACTTGGGTTCTAATTCCAAATGTGCCAAATGCTTGCTGTGTGACCTTGAGCTAGTTACTTCACTTCCCTGGGCCTCAGTTTCCTCAACTGTAAAATGGGGATTAAACCTACTCCTTCCTACTTAGACTGTGAGTCTAACAAGGGACAGGGACTGTGTCCAATTTGATAAAACTTTTATCTAAGTGCTAAGAACAGTGCTTGGCACATAGTAACCGCCTAAGAAATACCACACAAAAAAAGACAGACCGCAGCCCTTCCTGTATTCATATCCCTCCCCAAATCCACTTCCTCCACCACGCTTCTTCAACTGATTTTCCAGAACACTGAGCTACGCCTGCCTTCCACATTAGAGTATAAGCTTTCTGAAGGAAGGTAGTGTCACTTGTTTGTTTTGTTCTTCCCAAGTACTTGCACCCACTGGCTGCTCAATAAATATGACTTTGAAATAAATATTTATTCATTCTAAATAAGTATGATTCAATAAATACGGCTTCTACTTCTTGGTACCGTAAGACCAGATTGAGGAAAGCATAAAGTCCAGTTGCAAGAAGTGTGTGGACTCTCGCCATTTATTTTTTTTATTGTTATATTGTACTCTCCCAAGCGCAATGCTTTGCACACAGTAAGCACTCAAAAAATATGAATCAACCAATCGCTCCCCTAAAGTGGCCACCTTTCTCCTTCTCTAGACTGTCAGCTTGTGGTAGGCAGGGAATGTGTCTACCAACTCTGTAATACTGTATGCTCCCAAGTACTTAGTACAGTGTTCTCTCCACCGTAAGCACTCAGTAAATACCACTGATTTATTGGTTGACTCTGATTTCTCCCATGCTTCATCTCTCTGGGTTCACCGCATCTGTTGGGGATTTAGTATTCTTCCCCTCTAGACTGTAAGTTCATGGGGGCAGGGAATGTGTTTGTATGTTGTTATACAGTACTCCCCCAAGCATTCAGTACAGTGCTCTGCATACAGTAAGTGCTCAATAAATACCACAGATTGACTGCCTGAACACTAATTCTGATTTTCCCATGCCTCATCTCTCTGGTTCACTGCAGCTGTTTGGGAGTCAGAATTCTCCCCCTCTAGACTGTAAGCTTGTTGTGGACAGGGAATGTGTCTGTTCATTATTATACTGTCCCTTTCCCAAGCACTTAGTACAGGGCTCTGCACACAGTAAGTGCTCAATAAATACCTGGACATCCACTTGGTAACTGGCACTCTAATTGCCAGGGAGAAAAAAAAACCACTGAATGAGTTTTAAAAAAACCTGAAAAACATGAGACCATGGTAATAAGCAATGGCTCAATTTCAGAAAAAAAAAGTCTGTCGACGAATGATAAAGGAATGAATAATAGCCCAGAGTTGGTGCTTGATGCAATATTATTAGTATTAGCATTGGTATTAAGATTAATAATAACAAGAAAGATGATGAGATGAAAGAGATGAGTTTACAAGAAAGTAGACACCATGCTAAAAATAACTCTCATTAAGGAAAAATTCTGCAAGCACTTAAGTTTCTATTGCCTTCTTCCCTTAAAAAAAAATGAAAATCCCATTGGGGAATTTGAGTTTGATGTTGTTTCCCTTTTCTCGACTACCGAAAAAGATTGGCTAACAACTCTGCGTTGCTTCTGTTTTTTTTTTTAATGGTACTTCTTAAGTGTTTACTAAGTGCCAGACAGTGATCTACACACTGGGATAGATAGAAGCGAATCAAGTTGGACATAGTCCATGTCCCACATGGGGCTCACAGTCTTCATCTACAATTAAGGATGAAGGAACTAAGGCCCAGAGAAGCAGTGTGGCTTTGTGGAAAGAGCACAGGCTTGGGAGTCAGAGGTCGTGGGTTCGAATTCCGGCTCTACCCGTCGGCTGTGTGACATTGGGCAAGTGACTTAACTTCTCTGGGCCTCAGTTACCTCGCCTGCAAAATGGGGACTAAGACTGTGAGCCCCTCATGGGACAACCTGATAGCCTTGTATCTACCCCAGTGCTTAGAACAGTGCTTGGCGCATAGTAAACGCTTAACAAATACCATCATCATTATTATTAAAGTGACTGGCTCAAGGTCACACAGCAGACAAGTGGCAGAGCTGGGATGAGAACAAATAAAATCAAATCAATAAAATGAGAAATATAAGTGAGATATTTATTTTAAGAACATCTCCTCCACGAGGGCTTCCTTAACTAAGCCTTCTTTCCTCTTCTCCCACTCCCTTCTGTGTCACCTTGACTTGTTCCCTTTATTCATCACCACTCACAGCTCCACAGCACTTTGTCCATATCTGCAACTTTATTTGTTTATATTACTGCCTGTCTCTTCCTCTAGACTGTGAGTTCATTGTGGGCAGGACTGTGTCTGTTATACTGATGTATTGTTCTCTCCCAAGCACTTGGTACAGTGCACTGCCCACGGGAAGGGCTCAATAAATACGATCGACTAACAATTCTATATCAGAGTTCCCAACCCCTTCCATTAGACGAAGGAGGAGAGATGCCTGAAATGATGATACCCTCATTCATCTTGGCTTGTCTGCCTCAGCTCATGTCCAAAACATGCCCCTCCCTGCCTTCCAAGCCCTCCAAAAGTCACCTCCTCCAGGAAGAATTCCCTGATTGCCCCCCCAGTCCTATCTCACTCCTAACCATCAGTCCCCTCAAGACCTCTGACGATTTTAACCATTTGTGCCTGAAGTTTATATCTAATCCTTCTCTATAATAATAATAATGACATTTGTTAAGCATTTACTATGTATCCAGGGCTATTCTAAGCACAGGGGTCTTCGTCTTCAAATGTCATCGAGTTATTTCTGACCCACTGTGGCTCCATGGACATGCCCTCTTCAAAATGCCCCACTGTCTGCCATGAAGCCATTCTGCTATGTGTATCCTTAGTGCTGGGGTAGACACAAGCTACTCAGGCTGGACACAGTCCCTGTCCCACATGGGGCTCACAGTCTTCATCCCCATTTTACAGAAGAGGTCACTGAGGCCCAGAGAAGTAAAGTGACTAGCCCAAGGTCATACAGCAGACAAGTGGCAGAGCTGGAATTAGAACCCAGGCCCGAGCTCTATCCACTAGGCAATGCTGCTTCTTGAGATCCGATCACCACTTAATGCTCTCACCAGCACCCAGACATGAATTTCACTATTAGTGGTCATGAATACCCACACGTGCACAAATGAAAATCAATGAAATCAAATAGGATTTTAGGAAAAATGAAACAGAACTAGAAACAATCCACTTTCGTCCCTCTTGGGGGGCTTTCAGAGTAAAAAAATAATGTTTCTACTCTTAGGCGAGCATCCGAATTCCTTGAGGAATCCCAATTCCAATTCCGAGCGTGCGTAATAAAATGTATGATCCCTCCTTCCTGACTCACTGGCAGGTTTGGGGTCCCAAGAGGGAAAATGGTGCTCGGGATTTGAACCTGAGCTATTTGCATGTGGCATTTTCCAGCTGCCAGTGCTAGCTGCTGCCAGGGGAGAGTTAGAAACTGATTTTTTAATGAGTTAATAAAAATGTTGGCATTTCTTAAACACTTATTACGTGCCAGGCACTGTACTAAGCACTGGGGATGATAACAAGATAATCGAGTTGGACACAGTCCCTGTCCCACATAGGTCTCCTAGTCTCAATCCCCGTTTTACAGATGAGGGAACTGAGGCCCAGAGAAGTGAAGTGACTTGCCAAAGGTCACGCAGGAGACAAGTAGCAGAGCCAGGATTAGAACCCAGTTCCTTCTGACTCCAAAGCACGTACTCTATCCACTAGGCCATGCTGCTTAGAATGTGGCCTAATGGCCAGATAAACGGCTGATACCCCACTCTTTCACCCTCAAGCACTCAATACACTGCTCTGCACACCGTAAAGCGCTCCATAAATATCATCGATTGTTTGGCGCAAGGTACGTTCACGACGCCGTAAAAATCTCGCCATCGCTGAAGTTTTCTTTCAAATGAGCACCATTAATTTTTAGGATCATATATGTATGACTGCAGAAATACTCATTAAAACCAAGCAAATAAATGAACACCGGAAATAAAATCTGATCTCGGCATAGCAAAGGAGAAAACGCTTCAAGACAAATTGGCATGTTCATTAGAGTTAATGAAGTGAGATGTGCTGCGATAAAAGATGATGTCACAGATATAATTACTGCTCTTAAGGTCCTTGGTGTCTTGGAATTTTCTCTATAATCTGAGAAAATATAATCTCTATTTATAATCTCTATAATTTGAATGATCATTGGATTTTAGGCAAGGCTTTTGGGCTCATCTGATGCTTTGAAGGGATTTCTCTTCAAGAGGCTGCTTGCACTGATTCATTCATTTGATAGTATTTATTGAGCGCTGTGTGCAGAGCACTGTACTAAGCGTTTAACACTGTATTAAGTGCTTAGCACTCTCCAGCCAATAATAATAATAATGATGATGGTATTTGTTAAGCGCTTAGTATGTGCAAAGCACTGTTCTAAGCACTGGGGAGGTTACAAGGTGATCAGGTTTTCCCCGAGAGGCAGTCTTAATCCCCATTTTACAGGTGAGGGAACTGAGGCAAAGAGAAGTTAAGTGACTTGCCCAAAGTCACACACCTGACAGTTGGCGGAGCTGGGATTTGAACCCATGACCTCTGACTCCAAAGCTGGGGCTCTTTCCACTAAGCCACGCTGCTTTGGGGATGAGAAGAGGAACAGGAGACAACTAGCATGGCCTGCTGGATAAGAGCCCAGGCCTGGAAATCCTACGGACCTGGGTTCTGATCCTGGCTCTGCCACTTTGCTGTGTGACTTTGGGCAAGTCACTTCACTTCTCTGGGACTTAGCTACCTCATCTGTAAAATGGGGACTGAGACTGTGAGCCCCTTGTGGGACAGGAACTATGTCTACTGTGGCTCAGTGGAAAGAGTCCATCCAGGCTTTGGAGTCAGAGGTCATGAGTTCAAATCCCACTCTGCCAATTGTCTGCAGTGTAACTTTGGGCAAGTCACTTAACTTCTCTGTGCCTCAGTTCCCTCATCTGTAAAATGGGGATTAAGACTGTGAGCCCCCCGTGGGACAACCTGAACACCTTGTAACTTTCCCAGGGCTTAGAACAGTGCTTTGCACATAGTAAGCGCTTAATAAATGTCATTATTATTATTATTATTAGCTTGTATATGCCCCAGCGCTTAGTACAAAGCTTGACACAAAGTAAGCGTTTAACAAATATCATTTATAACTGTGGTATTTGTTAAGCGCTTAGTACAGTGCTCTGCACACAGTAAGTGCTCAATAAATACGATTGATTGATTGATTAAGCGCTTTACCAAGCAGTGTTCTAAGTTAACGTTATAGTTTCTTTGTAATGGTATTTGTTAAGCACTTATTATGTGCCAGGAACTGTACTAAGTGCTGGGATGGATTCGAGGTAATCAGATGAGTACAGTCCCTGACCCAAACGGGTCACACAGTCTGAATCCCCTTTTTACAGATGAGGGAACTGAGGCCCAGAGAAATGAAGTGACACGCCCAAGGTCACACAGCAGACAAACGGCAGAGCCGGGATTAGAACCCAAATCCTTCTGAATCCCACGCCCATCCTGTAACCACTAGGCCATGCTGCTTCTCTTATCATTATTATTACACTCAATGTAACTTAAAAGATTGACCAAGTACATACCAAATACCATTTTTAAAAATGTTCTGGAGAGTTGGTAGAAATGTAAGTAAGCTGGCAGGTGCTGGAATTTGGACCAGAAGCATCCAAGTCAGACCAATGCCTTGGACGTGAAGTGACCCAGTGGGTTCTAACAGTAGGCGATCTCTTAGTACAGTGCTCTGCACACAGCTGGGCACTCCATAAATACCACCAATTGAATGACTGGGCGGTCGGAGCGGCTGGTATACGTAGAAGAAGTTCAGACCAGTTGGAAAGCACAGAGTCTTGGGATGTGAGAGAGACGGATGGGTTGCCAGGGTAACTGGTCGGCCAATGGGGTCTCTCCAGACAAAGGGTCTGTGACACACCAGAAAAGATCACGTGGACCGAAAATAAATAGACCTAGAAAATTCCTACAACATCACACCCTCAGTGGAGGGTGGGGGGGGAACAAGATGATGTGAAAGTCCTTATCTGCAGGAGAAGCTAAGCCGCATGGCCTAGTGGACAGAGCATTCATTCATTTATTCAATTGCATTTATTAAAGGCTTACTGTGTGCAAAGCACTGTACTAAGCGCTCAGAAAAGCATGGGCTGGGAGTCAGAAGGGCTGGAATCGTGTCTGTAATTCTACCCGCCTCTACTATAGAGCTCCGTTTATAATAGGTATTAAATAAATACTGATTGACTGAACCCACAGTAAGCTCCTAGAGGGCAAGGATCGCCTCTATCATTCTACCCACACCCAATGTAGACTTCTGCATGTAATAATGATAATAATAAACAATTATGGTATTTGTAAAGCGCTTACTATGTGTCAGACACTGTTCTAAGCGCTGGGGTAGATACAAGATAGTTGGGCTGGAAACAATCCCTGCCCCACATGGGGCTCACAGGCTTAATCCCCATTTTACAGATGAGGGAATGGAGGCACAGGGAAGTTAAATGACTGGCCCAAGGTCACACAGCAGGCAAGCAGTGGAGTCGGAATTTGAACCCATGACCTTCCGAGTTCCAGGCCCAGGCTCCATCCACTAGGCCATGCTGCTTCGTATTACTGAATAATTGAACCAACTGTAAACTCCTGGAAGGGAAGGAAATATAATCATTCATTCAATCATATTTATTGAGCGCTTACTGTATGCAAAGCACTGTACTAAGCACCTGCACTGTACTCTCTACATGCACCTAGTACAGAGCTCTACATGTAGTAGGGCCTCAACACTACTGATTGATTGAATTAACTGTAAGCTCCTTGAGGGCAGAGATCATGTATTCTAAGTCTAGACTGCTCTCTGACCAGCAGGTGCTCAATAAATCCCGGCGCTATCCAAGGGAGCACCAGAGAGGGGAACACTGCCACCCACCTCTCAATCACAACGACTTGCCTGCTGTGTGACCTTGGGCCAGTCATTTAACTTCTCTGTGTCTCAGTACCTCATCTGTAAAATGGGGATTAAGAGTGTGAGCCCCACGTGGAAATTGGACTGTGTCCAACCTGATTAGCTTGGATCTACCCCGGTGCTTAGAAAAGGGGCTGGCACATAGTAAGCACTTAACAGATTCCATTAAAGATAAATAATAATAATAACAATGGTATTTGTTAAGCACTTACTATATGCTGAGCACTGTTCTAAGCGCTGGGGTAGATACAAGGCCACACGGGGCTCACAGTATTCATCTCCATTTTACAGATGAGGTGACTGAGGCACAGAGAAGTTAAGTGACTCGCCCAAAGTCACACAGCTAAGTTGCAGAGCCGGGATTAGAACCCACGACCTCTGACTCCCAAGCTCAGGCTCTTTCCGCTAAGCCACGCTGCTTCTCATATGATAACACACATGCAATAATGCATTTCAGGGAGGGAGGTGGGAGGCGGGAGAGGCAGAGACCAGAAACGTGAGCCTCATCCGCTCCAGGCAATCTTTGCTAACATTAGCGATATCTGCCCCAAGCGGATTTGGGGCAAAAACACGATTTTTCACATGAAATCGGGTTTAAAAATACTCCAGTCTCCCTCCCCTCTTCTCCCCCGACGGGTCTGGTTAATACACTGCTGCAGGAGAAAATGCTGTTGCTTGACTGTTACCAATTAAAGGAATAAAAATGGGCATCACCAAGCTGTAGATCCGCAGACTTCCCTCAGACGCGACTCGTGTTCCCGGCAAAACTTCCACCCTATCTCCAAGGCAGGCCCTACTTCCCACCTGGACCCAAAACTTTGCCGCCAAGTTTCCTCACGAAAAATGACTAATGAAGAGAAATGGGAACCACTTCCTAGCATATGGGCAAATGAGTTCTCCGGGCCCCTAAAACAATCGGCACCAATTATACTCATTGTTACTCAAAAATCATTATATTTATGCATCCAGCTTCAGCCAGATGTTACTTTCAGCCGCTGAATTACAGACCCTTGAAAATGGGGAGTATAATGGGAACACTGACAGCCTCGTAGCTGGAGAGGAGCACTAGTTCATTTAGCGAGTATATATAGTGTCATTGTTAATATTGCTGCACCATCTGTTCGCTCTGCGAGTCGTCAGAAGCTTAGCGTCAAACAACTGGTTTTAAAATGTGTTGGATAAATTGGGTCATAAAAGGTGAAGCTATGGAAAAATATGGCATCCTCTCCCCCCTTTTTTTCTGCCTATTTCTCCTTCTCCCTCTTTCCTATATGTCTCCCTCCTTCTCTTTTTCTTTCTCTCCTCGCTCTCTCTTCCTTTCCCTCATAGGTTCCTTGGGAGGCCAGGAATGTGTATACAAACTCTGTTAGACTGAGCTCTCCCAAGTGCTTAGTATGGTGCTCAATAAGAACTCAATAAATACAACTAATGGATTTGTTTCTTTCTTTCCTCCTCCCTCAATCTCTCCCCTCCCTCATTCTCTCTTTCTTTCTGCCTCTCCTCACCCTCTCTTTTTCCCTCGCTCTCTTTTTTCTTTTCTATCTTCCCCTTTCCCTCTCCTTTTACTGATCTCTCTCGCGCGCGCGCGTGCTCTCTCTCGCGCGCGCTCTCTTCCTCTCTCCTTCCTTCTATCCAAAGCTGGGCAAGTGTAGTTCCCTAGGAGAAATCAATGAAACGCTCTACGGCACTGTAACTCATATCAATCATTTTAATTTAATAGACCATTCCCAATGTTTGGTGTAGGGAGGAAACCTCCTCTTCCATTTTCACATCTACAGATCCAATACAACTCTATGATTATTGGTGTTTGATGACTAGAAGTGTGACTTCTACTCTGGGGTGAAAATAAATGTCCAGAATGATCCATGATTCATGGCTTAATTCACATTTAACAAAGAAAGAGTGATTCCAGATTTGCCAATACCCTCTCTACCCCAGTGTTTAGGACGGTGCTTAGCAAATAGGAGCACTTAACATATAATACCATTATTATTATTATTATTACATTTCCATCCTGCACTCCCCAGAGAGTCATTCAAGAAGCTAAAGACTTTCAATATTTTTCATTTTGCCAAAGTGGGGGAAGGAAGGGAAGAAAAGAGGAAACGGAAGGGGGAGGCATCTGCAGCCCTTTGAATTCACTCATTCAATCGTATTTATTGAGCGCTTATTGTGTGCAGAGCACTGTACTTTGAATCCTGTGATTCCCTGTCCTACCATACCCCATTGGAAGGGAAAAGCATGACACTGGAAAACTGGGGAAGGAAAACAATGTTTTCTAGATAGCTGATTGGGTAATTGGTAGCAATACCACCCCAAGACTGTAAGCTCATTGTGGGCTCTGGTATGTTGTTCTATCATACTCTCCCAAGAGCTTAGTACAGTGTTTGGCACACAGTAAGAGCTCAATAAATATAGCTGATTGATTGATCAATACATTTTCTAATTTAGTGGCTAATAATCTTTCCTTGATATTCCAGAGAACCATGTTGGGGTAAGGATAGGAATCCACTAGTAGTTTCCTATTGTGTATCACGAGAACACACATGAAATGCACTATAGGAAAACAATACTGACTCTGTGGGTCAATCAGACCCGTATCACAGACAGAGGGCTGTGGGTTCAAATATTCTAGAAGGGGCATCGAAGAGATTCACTCGTAGGGATTCCACCTGAGTGAGAAGAGAAAGCATGGGTCTCTGACCACCCACTGACCAGATATTCACAGTCCTAGGACCTGCGCTCAATTTAATACCGCTATGACTACCACTGTGGACTGACTGATTTCTAGACTGGAGACTCTCTCTAGATTCCCTCTAGACTGATGGGCAAGGAGGGACTGTCTGTATATGTTGCCATCTTGTACTTCCCAAGCGCTTAGTACAGTGCTCTGCACACAGTAAGCGCTCAATAAATACGATTGATTGATTAATTAACTATGTCTGTTGATTGTTATACTGTACTCCCCCAAGCACTTAGTGCAGTGCTCTGCACATGGTGAGTGCTCACTAAACATGACTGACTGTCTTAGTAGCAGTAGCCGCATTTACTTGGCATCCTGTTGGTGTACTGTTATAACTATTATTATTATTTACTGGGCATCCACTTGTGTAGTGCACTGTACTCTGCGCTTGTTAAGTACTAAATACAAAGCAAGATGATCCCTGTCCACAAGGAGCCTATATTCAAGCGGGGGAGATAAACATAAAGACAATAACAGCCCAATGTGGGACATGGGCGCAACCTGATTATCGTGTATCTACCCCAGCACTTAGTACTGTGCCTGGCACATAGTGAGCGCTTATTCATTCATTCATTCAATAATATTTCTTGGACGCTTACTGCATGCAGAGCACTGTACTAAGCGCTTGGGAGGTACAAGTTGGCAACATATAGAGACTGTCCCTACCCAACAGTGGGCTCACAGTCTAGAAGGTGAGACAGAGAACAAAACATATTAACAAAATAAAATAAATAGAATAAATATGTACAAGTAAAATAGAGTAATAAATACGTACAATCAAATACTTATCAAATACTATTATCAAATACTATTAAAAAACCCTCAAGTGGCATTCTATTCTTTCACTGATTTTTCTTCATTGTCTTGTTTTCTTGTCCTTACTAATGACAATTAGGAATAATTTCCACAACTATTTCTGTGTACACTGTTAATAGAGAACTTCATCCTAAATCCTTAATTTTACACCATCGATATGTTCCTTTTGATGATTCTCTCTACCCGTCTTCCATACTCTCTGGAAGATGCTTTACTAAATCGACTCTACATAACATGAGCATATTTTTCACATTTAGTTTCCAGAGCAACAGGATAATCTGTCTTTGTTTTCCTTAGAAGCTATTATACATTCGGAAACAAAAATTAAAGGAGTATGTTGCCTTTTATAAGCAGTAGTACATACTTCTCTAGACATATTATCTTGGGTAACATTATAACTTTGTTGTTTCCTGGACATCAAATGAAGATATTTCAACCTGAAGAGACTCCAGGTTCTTGTCCTTAGTTACACTCCCCAAAATGCAGTTCATATTAGCAACTATCAAAAAGCTGCTAAATAGAGACAAAATTCTTTCCATCCCCTTGCCAAAGACCCTGCTTTTCACTGGTTTTCAGCAACACATCTTTCTAAGACTTTATGGACTCATTTCATTCGAGGCTAAAAAAGACAGATGCATCGGGAAGAGGCTTAGGTTTGGGAATAATTTCACTCCACGATACGACAATTGGTTTCCAAGAAAATCATTTAGAATGGGCTGGCTTCAAGTCTAGAGACTCTGCCTAAAGACCATAAAAAGAATCACAATTCTCTCTCAGCTTGACGGGTCTTACCATGACTTTGCCCCAAAGAAAAAGCTTGCCCCAAAGCTTCTTTCTTTTCCCTTGAAAGAAGCTCTCTTCCTATCCATACCTTCAGCAGGGATATTAGTCTCGGGGTCATTTCTGCAAATCAGTGATAGAAAAGTGGCCCCCTTCAAGAACTCTGTTAATAATACAAAAAAGGTATTTGTTAAGTGCCTGCTATGCACCAATCGTATTTAATGAGCGCTTACTGTGTGCAGAGCACTGTACTAAGAAGCAGTGTGACTCAGTGGAAAGAGCATGGGCTTTGGAGTCAGATGTCATGTGTTCAAATCCCGGCTCCACCAACTGTCAGCTGTGTGACTTTGGGCAAGTCACTTAACTTCTCTGTGCCTCAGTTACCTCATCTGGAAAATGGGGATTGAAACTGTGAACCCCCCCATGGGACAACCTGATCACCTTGTAATCTCCCCAGCGCTTAGAACAGTGCTTTGCACATAGTAAGCGCTTAACAAATACCATCATCATCATCACTAAGTGCTTGATAGAGCAGAAGGTAAGTCTATAACAAACACATACCCTGCCCACAGCGAGCTTACAGACTAAAGGGGCAGACATTATATAAACAAATTACAGATAAGAACATATGTGCTGTGGAGCTGAGGGTGAGGGGTGAATAAAGGGAGAAAATCAGGGCGACGCAGAAGGGAGCGGGAGAAGAGGAAAGGAGAGCTTAGTCAGGGAAGGCTCCTTGAAGGAGATGGGCCTCCAATGAGGCTTTGAAGGTGGGGAGGGACACTGCACTAAGTCCTGGGGGAGAAACAAGATCATCAGGTTGGATACAGTCCCTTGTGCCTCTTGGGGTTCATTCATTCATTCATTGTTCAATCATATTTATTGAGCACTTACTGTGTGCAGAGCACTGTCCTAAGCACTTGGAAGAGTACAATACACCAGTAAACGGACACATTCCCTGCCCACAATAAGCTTAAATGGTCTAAGGGGAGGAAGCATAAGGATCTCTTCCCGATCTGGCAGATGAGGAAAGTGAGATCCTCTAGCCCTGCTGCTGCTAACACTACTACTCATAATAATGGTGCTTGTTAAGCACTTACTATGTGGCAGGCACTGTATTAAACACTGGGGTGGATACAAGCCAATCAGGTTGGACACAGTCCCTGTCCCATCAGGGGCTCACAGTCTCAATCTCCATTTACCAGATGAGGTCACTGAGGCCCAAAGAATAATAATAATAATTGTGGCATCTGTTAAGTGCTTACTATATGCCAAGCACTGTACTAAGCGCTGGGGTGGATACAAGCTAATCGGGTAGGACACAGTCCCTGTCCCACAGGTGGCTCACAGTCTCAATCCCCATTTTACAGATGAGGTAAATGAGGCCCAGAGAAGTGAATGACTTGCGCAGGGTCACACAGCAGACAAGTGCCAGAGTCAGGATTAGAACCCAAGACCTTCTGATTCCCAGGCCCAAGCTCTAGCTTTTACACCACGCCTTCCTCCTGCTATTCTGGGGTGACGGGGAGAATGGAGCTGATTGAAAGCAGAGAGACTCAATCTCTCCTCAGCCTGCTTCTGACCTAAATTTTCTTCCCGTGAAAACCCTCAAAGTGCATTTCTTATTTGTCGTCGCCTTCCCCCGGTGCTTTCCATCCAAAGCCACGCAGGCTCCTTTCTCTTAAAAAGGGATTTAGATGGAGCCGTGAGCCGCCTGAGGCTTCTGAATCATGGGGTTTTGTAGACTATTACGGTGTGGTATTTCAACGGATCACCCAAACCTGTTAATAAATCATCGGGGAAACATGTCTTTGCCTTGAGAGCCTGGTGGAATATAAATGCAGGAAGTTCCCAAAGTTTCGGGCAGATTATCTGCAGCATTGGTGGCAAAGCGGTTAGCATAGCTTCCTTCCAAGCAGCTGACTCGGATTCAATTTCTGGCCAACACAGTTAAATACTTTTGAGAAGCAGCATGGACTAGCCGAGAGAACACAGGTCTGAGAGTCAGAAGGGCCTGGGTTCTAATCCTGGTTTCACCACTTTTCTTCTGAGTGACCTCAGGCAAGTAACTTCACTTCTCTGTGCCTCAGTTACCTCATCTGTAAAGTGAGGAGTAAGATTGTGAGCCCTCTGGGGAACATGGACTGTGTCCAATTTGACTAGCTTGTATCTACCCCATCGCATAATGAATAAAGCACAGGTCAGAAGGACGTGGGTTCTAATCCCGGCTCTGCCACTTGTCTGCTGTGCGACCTCAGGCAAGTCATTTCAATTCTCGGTGCCTCAATTATCTCACCTGTAAAATGGGAATCAAGACTGTGAGCCTCATGTGGACTGGGATTGGGTCCAATCCGACTTGCTTCTATCCACCTTGGTGCTTAGTACAGTGCCAGGCACATAATAAACACTTAACAAATAGCTTAATTATTCATTCAATCATACTTACTGAGCACTTACTCTGTGCAGAGCACTGTACAAAGCGCTTGGAAAGTACCGTTCAGCAATAGAGATAATTATTATTACTATTAGCGCCTGGCACACAGTAAGCGCTTAACAAATACCACAATTATTATTACAATTATTATGCTCCAAGGCCAAGCTGGCAGATTATCCTCCATCTTCACCAGATGTGTTGGTGAAGCAAATGAATGTGGGAAAATCTTCCACAATTCCTCAATAAAGCCTACCAGTTGTAGTCATTTTCTGCCAAGCAATTTGTTCCCATGTTCACCAAGGGAAGAGGGCAGATTTTTTCATTTGCTTTTTTTTTTTTTATGTCCTGTACTTACTCCATGCCAGGCACTGTGCTAAGTGCTGGGGTAGATATAAGCTAATCAGGTTAGACCCAATCCATGTTCCACATGGGGCTCACAATGTTAATCCCCATTTTATAGATGAAGTAACTGAGGCCCAGAGAATTAAAGTGCCTTGCCCAAGGTCACACAGCAGACGGGTGGCGAAGCTGGAATTAGAACCCGGTTCCTCTAACTCCCAGGACTATGTTTTAACCACTAGACCACAGCGCTTCTCTTCCCTCTCCTACTCGAACCACATTCGAAATGAGGAAGGGCCCAGAGAATTTAGTCTTTGATTTGGACAATTAATAGAACACCAATTCATACAAGACACTTAAGATTTCCTCCTGGAATGGTCAAATGAGGAAAGCTTCATTCCAATAAATGTCTCTTTCCTTAATTGCTTTGTTTATTTTGCATCTTGAGAGATATAATGCTGGAGGGAAATTCTTAATCCACTTCCGCTAATAATTAGATGATTGTAAACAAGGTAATTACTATTTGCTTTCCTGTATATGGTATAGGAAGTTGTTTTGTTTGTTTTTAAGTGAGAACAACTGCTCCTCTTTAATCGAGCTAACCTAAATCTAGCGATGGTAGTCTGAATCTGCTTTAGCTCGGAACAAAACGTCTCATGATTCTCTGCTATCAATCAAGTGAACAATCTGTTCCTCTATCTCTGGTCCATAAAGTTTGAGGCCACGGGAAGACTTCGTTTCATGGATCTCACCAAAGTCCCCTTCTAGATTGTAAGCTCAATAATAATAATCGGTGATCATTGTTAAACATTCATTATATGCCAAGTGCTCTAGTAAGCACTGGGGTAGATACAAGATCATTAGGCCCTCACAGTCTAAGTAGGAGGGAGAAGGAGGGATGAATCCCTATTTTGCTGATGAGGGAATTGAGGCACAGAGAAGTTGAGTGACTTGCCCAAGGTCACACAGCAGACAAGTGGTGGAGCCGGAATTAGAACCAGGTCCTTTGGTCTCCCAGGCCCAAGTTTTTTCTACTATGTCACATCGCTTCCACTGGTGTACAACAGTACCACTGACGTGATCTTTGTGAATCTCCGAATTATTTGACCCGATTTAAAAGGCAGAACGAATGCTATGCATGCAAAATGCTCTTCAATCCACACTGGCCTTTCCAATTTTATCACTATTTGTATTTGTTTTAATTCGATATTCTTTAAAGGTAATAAGGTGAACAGAAAGCAGTGAAACTACAACCTACTGTTTTGCTGGGAGACATACTAGAGGAGAAAATGAGATGCCACTGAACTTGTTCCAGCCAGGGCTGAATTCAAACAGAAGCAATATTTCATTAAGTAGGATGTTGTACCGTAGAGCTAGCACTGCTAAAAATGGTACATTACAAAGTACCAAGGAACATTAAAATCCACTTCAAATAAGGAGAACTAACTACTCTCAGATTGCCTAAATTACATGACTTCTTCTAACTCAGCAACTTCATTTCACTTCAATCAAAATGTAGAATCCGAATGAAATAATATTCAAAATATTTACTCTGACTCACAGAAGAGCGCCAAAATGGGCTACTTTCGTCCCCAAATTAACTGTTATCCTAGTTATCCAGGGTACCTCGCAACATCCCAAGTTGAATTCAAACTGGGAGAGTGGAGGAGTCACTAAAGTGCACTCACTGTTGTTATGTTTTCTTGGGAAGCCAGTGCGGACACAAAGCATTGTAGATTATGAGCTTCTCAATCAAACGTATTTACTGAGCGCTTACTGTGTGCAAAGCACTGTAGTAAGGGCTTGGGAGAGGAAAGTACAAAGAAATTGGTAGACACGATCTGGGACCGCAGTATAGAAGGGGAGTGTCTATGTCTAATTATCACTTGTAAAACGGTTTCCAGTGCCTAGCACAGTGCTTTACACTCAGTATTAATGATAACAATAACAACAACAACTGTGGTATTTCTTAAGTGCTTACTATGTGCCAAACACTGTACAAAGCGCTGGGTTAGATTCAAGATAAGCAAGTCCCACGTGGGGCTCAAGTCTAAGGAGGAGGGAGCACAGGTATTAGATCCCCGTTTTGCAGAGGAGGGAACTGAGGCCCAGAGAAGTAAAGCGCTTGCCCAGGGTCACACAGCAGGTAAGTGGCAGAGCCGGGATTAGAACCCAGGTCCTTCGGACACTCGGGCCAGTCACCTGTCCCCTAGACCGTGCTGCTTCCTGCTGTGGCCTGCTGGATTGTGGAGGGGGAAAATGCGTCAGGCAGAGAGGAGGGTATGAGCAAACATTTGGTGGCGGAAGTTCTGGGATCCAGCGGCATCAGCTGTGATCAGCCCCGGAGGCATATTCATTAAATCTTCACGGATTCACTGGAACGGAGACAGGGAAGACAGACTAGCTTATTGGGGGTGGGGAATATCCTCCCAGATCTGACATATCTGGGCCATCGCCTCAGACGGATGGTCGGCCATCTTTTCGATGCTTCGCTGCCTTTTACAATTTGTTTCAATTTCCACATCAAGGCGAAGTCACAGGGCCCGGATGAGCGTATTGTCCCTATCATGGTTCTTTTGGTTTCCTCTTTTACTCGTGATTAATTCTCTCAATTCCAGTTCATTTACGTGCCGCTACCCAGAAATCATGACTCGGAAAATAATTTCCTTTCACTCAAGGCCCCCATCTAAGTGACAACGCTCGGAGAGGAGGAAGCTACCTGAAACGCCGATCTTAAAATAGCATTTGGGCAAAAATAGCCCCAAAATTCTTTGCTGGAAGTGAACCTTCTCACAAGGGGGTCCCAGCTTTGGTGGGGAGGGAGAGAGAGAGGGAGAGAGGGGGAGAGGGGGAGGGGGGAGAGAGAGAAGCCAAAGGAAAAATAAAAACAATCCATCCTTGTGTCACGTAGCTGACCACTCTGGTGTGGAACCTCTCCCACCCTGCAGCTCAGAGGGAGTGGGCGATGGGTGAAGGATGGGTGGCTTTAAAGCTCTCAATTGCCTTGCCCCCTCCTACCTTGCCTCCCTGCTTTCTTCCTACAACCCAGACCTTAGCAGAGTGCCTGGCACATAGTTATGCACTTAAACACCACAATTATTATTACTACAACCCAACCGGCACACTTCCCTCCTCTACTGCTAACCTTCTCACCGTTTCTCGATCTGGTCTATCTCGCCGCCAACCTCTCGCTCTGGTCCTGCCTCTGGCCTGGATCACCCTCCCTCCTCATATCCAACAGATAATGACCCTCCCCGGGTTTCATAGCTTTACTGAAAGGCCCATCCCCTCCAAGAAGCCTTCCTTGACTAAGCCCTCCTTTCCTCTTCTCTCACTCCCTTCTGCATCGTCCCACCCCAGCCACACAGTACAAATAATAATAATAATAATAATAATAATAATGATATTTGTTAAGCATTTACTATGTGCAAAGCACTGTTCTAAGTGCTGGGGGGATAAAAGGTGATCAGCTTGTCCCACGGGGGGCTCACAGTGTTAATACCCATTTTACAGATGAGGGAACTGAGGCTCTGAGAAGTTAAGTGACTTGCCCAAGGTCACACAGCAGACATGTGGTGGAGCCGGGACTTGAACCCATGACCTCTGACTCCAAAGCCCATGCTCTTTCCAATGAGCCATGAAATACACATACACACATAAATATATGTATATATATATATATATATATACACATACACACATAAATATATGTACATATTTATATGTAAATATATGTAAATGTATTTAAATGTAAATATATGTAAATATATTTATGTGTGTATGTGTATGTGTGTGTGTGTATATATATACATAAATACTATACATTAATGTCTGTCTCCCTTTTAGACTGTAAGCTCATTGCGGGCAGGGAATATGTCTGTTATATTGTCATAGTGTCCCCTCCCAAGCACTTAATACAGTTCTCTGCACAGAGGAAGCACTTAATAAATATGATTGACTGACTGATAGAAAGATGGTGCAGGGGGGATTGGTGAAGGATGCTGGGTGAGGCACTGGTAGGTGTGAGAGGGTTACCGGGGCCCAGGTTAGGGGACGCTGAGTCTCTTCCTCCTTTCAAAGCCCTACAGAGAGCTCACCTCCTCCAGGAGACCTTCCCAGACTGAGCCCCCTCCTTCCTCTCTCCCTCCCCATCCCCCCCACCCTACCTCCTTTCCCTCCCCACAGCACCTGTATATATGTTTGTAGAGATTTATTACTCTATTCATTTTACTTGTACATATTTACTATTCTATTTATTTTATTTTGTTAATATGTTTGGTTTTGTTGTCTGTCGCCCCCTTCTAGACTGTGAGCCCACTGTTGGGTAGGGACCGTCTCTATATGTTGCCAACTTGTAACTTCCCAAGTGCTTAGTACAGTGCTCTGCACACAGTAAGCGCTCAATAAATACGATTGAATGAATGAATGAGTCCTCAAGCTCCTCCTTTTCCCCACCGGGGCATGGCCTGGTGGATAGAGCCCGGGCCTGGGCATCATTAGGACCTGGGTTCTAATCCTGACTCCGCCACTTGTCTTTTGTGTGACTTGTGTGACCCTGTCTTCCTTCTCAGGGCCTCAGTTCCCACATCTGTAAAAAGAAGATTCATTCATTCAATTGTATTTATTGAGCGCTTACTGTGTGCAGAGCACTGTACTAAGCGCTTGGGAAGTACAAGTCCTATGTGGGATGGGCTCCCAATTTGTAACTACCCCGGTGCTTAGTACAGTGCCCCAGCACTCAGTACAGTGCCTGGCACATTGTAAGAACTTAACAAATACCATCATTATTACAAAGCCTGGCACACAGCAAGCGCTTAGCAAATATCACAGTTATTATTATTAGGTTGCTGTCACCATGGAACTGAAGTCCTGTCCCCAACAGGAGCAAGGAGCCTGAAGGGAGGTTAGAAGAACAGCAGAAATTTATTCTACTTTATGGCCTGAGGAGTTGAGAGGAGGAAAGTGAACAAACTATTGTCCTGATAAGCATCCCCCCATGGCCTGGAATTTATCTTCAACTGTTCTTGTGAGCCACGGGTAGGCTGGAACTGCCTGACCTCAGAATCATCCGGCACAGACCCTTTCCTACTGGGGGGGCTTATAATCTAAGTGGGCCGGAGAGATGCGGAGAACAGAAGAGCAGACTGCCAACAACAAGAATCCAAGTCAAGACACGGAATGGGGAACGTTAACCATCAGTAAGTGAACTGTGGTTGAAGGGATGAAGCGAGAGGGGGGAAATGGATGTCTTCCGAATTCTCCCAGTTCTGGGCCAACAATCCATAGATACCACCCTCCCTTATCATTCATTCATTCATGTGATCGTATTTATTAAGCGCTTACGGTGGGCAGAGCACTGTACTAAGCACTTGGGATAGTGCAATATAACAATAAACAGACGCATTCCCTGCCCACAATGAGCTTACAGTCTAAAGGGGGAGACAGACATTAATAAAAACGAAATGACAAATACGTATATGTGCTCTCCTTCCCCTTTCCACAGCCTCCCCAGTTGTCTGGGCTTCAGAGTGCTCAGAACAGTGCTTGACACACAGTAAGCACTTAATAATAATAATAATAATGGTATTTGTTAAGCACTTACTATGTGTCAAGCACTGTTCTAGTGGGAGGAGAATGTGTCTTAGGCCTCTGCTGGAATCCCCCAACTGCTTAGTACAGTGCATGGCTTCTAGGGTTGTTCAACAAAGAGCAATACTACTACTACTACTACTACTAATCAATCATATTTACTGAGAGCTTACTGTGCAATGGACTAAGCACTTGGGAAAGTGCAACAGACACATTCCCTGCCCACAGTGAGCTTACTGCCTAGAGGATGAGTTTACAGGCTAGAAGATTATCACGTCCCACAAGGGACTTACAACCTTCATCCCCATTTTACAGATATGGTAACTGAGGCACAGAGAATAATAATAATGGTACTTGCTAATCACTTACTATGGTCCAAGCACTGTCCTAAGCACTGGGGTAGATACAAGTCAATCAGGTTGGACTCAGTCTCTGCAACACATGGGGCTTAACCCCTATGTGTCAACAGTGCTTGACACATAGTAAGTGCTTAACAAATACCATTATTATTCTTGTTCAGTGCTTACTGTGTGTCAAGCACTGTTCTGAGCACTCTGAAGCTCAGACAACTGGGGAGGCTGCAGAAAGGGGAAGGAGAGCACATATCCTATTCTTAACCTCTATTTTACAGAAGCAGTAACTGAGGTCCAAAAAAGTGAAAGGACTTGCCCAAAGTCACACAGCAGACAAGTAGCGGAGCCAGGATGAGAACCCAGGTCCTCCTGAGTCCCAGGCCCGTGCTATATCCATGAAGCCATACTGCTTCGTCCAAGGTCACGAGCGGCAGAGTCAGGATTAGAACCCAGGTTCTAATACCACTTCCTCCATACACACTCACATTTTAAACCGAGGCCCATGATCATTCATTCAATCATATTTATTGAGCACCGACTGTGTGCACAGCATTGTATTAAGCACTTGGGAGAGTTGATGATAACCATAAACAGACACATTCCCTGCCCACAACGAGCTTACAGTCTAGAAACCTAACCACCTCAGGAAAACACAGAGCTAACGTCTCCGACGTTAGGGGACCCTCTCCGATTTTCCATCCCGTGGTGGATGTGATCAGAAGGGGCCGGAGAGGATCAGGTTAAGGAAAGCAATCAGCCTCTTTCTCTGCCAGACTCCAAAACCCTGCAACCTCAGGGACATCGTGTCTGATCAGGAACTGCTGGGAAGAATTTTCCTGCCCCTTTCTCAGAGCTGGATTAGAAGACACTCAGCACGAAGCATGTTATAATGAGGTAGGTATTACAATAGATGGTCTGCCCTTTCATCGGGTAGTGGAACGGTTGTGGTGAGGAAACAGAGGCGTCAGAAAGGGAAACCTGTCTCGGGAGACTGCTGAAGGAAACAGCGGGAAATTAGTTGCCTGGTCGGGAGGGTAGTTAGCTAAAGGTCAATTCAAATAACACCTGACATCGGCGGGAAATTCTGTCAGGTAACTGCTGCACCTGGCAGGTGGCCTTCGGGGATATCACCACCTCTTTCCGATTTCCAAAGGAGGAGTATTTTAAGACCTCTGCACACCAAAGGGATGCTCTGACAGTCCGGCAAACTCAGGCACTCTCCAACACTAGAAAAATGTTTTTTCCAAGGGAATAAAGCAGCATGGTCTAGTGAATAGGGCACGGGCTTGGGAGTCAGAAGGGCCTGGGATCTAATCCTGACTCTGCCACTTGTCTGCTGGGTGACCTTGGGCAAGTCACTTCACTTCTCTGGGCCTCAGTGACCTCACCTGGAAAATGGGGGTTAAGACTGGGAGCCCCATCTGGGACGGGCTGTGTCCAGCCTGATTAGCTTGTATCTATCCCAGTGCTTAGTGCAGTGTGCGGCACAAAATAAGCACTTAACTGTAAACTCACTGTGGGAGGGGAAAGTGTCTGTTATATTGTTCCATTGTACTCTACCAAGCACTTAGCAGAGTGCGCACAGTAAGAGCTCAATAAATATGACTGACTGACAAACACCGTAGGAAAAAAAAGGTGCTATCAGTGGGGCTGACTTGACCGATGAATATATATAAATTAGCACATTCTAAAATCCAATCACAAGCCTTCTTTCACAGAAGCCCCCCTGAAACTTTTACTGGTTGAACACAAAAGTACAAACCAGAGTTTCTCTGGGCAGAGTATAAAAAGCAATTCATGGGAGTCAAATTTTGAGACTTCAGGCAAAGTAGTAAACAGCAGCGCAGCCTAATGGAAAATAATAATAATAATAATAGCATTTATTAAGGGCTTACTATGTGCAAAGCACTGTTCTAAGCACTGAGGAGGTTACAAGGGTTGATTGGGTTGTCCCAAGGGGGGGCTTACAGTCAACCCCCATTTTACAGATGAGGTAACTGAGGCACAGAGAAGTTAAGTGACTTGCCCAAAGTCACACAGCTGACAACTGGCGGAGCCGGGATTTGAACCCGTGACCACCGACTCCAAAGCCCATGCTCTTTCCACTGAGCCACGCTGCTTCTCTTAAAAAGCACAGGCCTGGGACCCAGAGGACCTAGGTTCTAATCCCGGCTTTGCCACTTGCCCGCTGTGCGACCTTGGGCAAGTCACTTTACTTCCCTGTGCCTCATTTTTCTCAACTACAAAACGGGGATTCAATCCCTGTTCTCCCTCCTGCTTAGACTGTGAGCCCCATGTGGGACGGGGGCTGTAACCGGCCTGATTAACTTATATCTACACCAGAGCATTCAATGGTCCTTGACACATAGTACGTGCTCAACAAATACTACAAACATATACAAAAGAGCCTCTTTGATCTGCTGCCTGGCATTAATTGAAATTTAATATTCAGCCTTGGAATTGACTGCAGCGGCTGTTCTCTGCAACCCAATTATTTTAGTCCAATTTGGCAAGCCTATCACTGAAAAAGATCTCGTAGCTAGGCAAACCAATTCATTTCCAAGGGCATAAACCCCTCTGGAAAGTTACAGTGGATGCCATGACAGTTCAGGGAAAATGGTTCCTAACAGCCAGAGGCCCTGTTTATTATTATTATTATGGCATTTATTAAGCGCTTACTATGTGCAAAGCACTGTTCTAAGCACTGGGGAGGTTACAAGGTGATCAGGTTGTCTCACGGGGGGCTCACAGTCAATCCCCATTTTACAGATGAGGTCACTGAGGCCCAGAGAAGGTAAGTGACTTGCCCAAAGTCACACAGCTGACAATTGGCGGAGCTGGAATTTGAACCCATGACCTCTGACTCCAAAGCCCGTGCTCTTTCCACTGAGCCACGCTGCAGCAGCTGGCCCTAGAGATGCCAAGGGGAGAAGAATTGTGACCCAATGGATAGAGCAAGGGGCCCAGAACTCGGAAGGACCTGGGTTCTAATCTCTGCTCTGCCACTCGTCAGCTGGGTGACCTTATGCAAGTCACTTCACTTCTCTGGTAACCTCATCTGTAAAATGGGAATTAAGACAGTGAGCCCCATATGGGATATGGACTGTATCCAATGTGAGTAACTTGTACTTACCCGAGCCCTTAGTACAGTGCTAGGCATATAGAAAGCCCTTAAATACCTTTTTTTTTTAAAAGCAGAGAGAGGAGAACCCTCTAGACTGCAAGCTTGTTGTGGGCAGGGAGTATGTCTGTTAGATTGTTGCATTGTACTCTCCCAAGCGCTTAGTATACGCTCTGCACAAGTAAACGCTTAATAAATATGATTGACAGACTGACTGAGGTGATCTTACAGAAGCTTACGGTCTACAGGGGGACACAGACATTAAAGTAGATTAGGGATAGGAGAAATAGTCGAGTATAAGGATTTGAACATAAGTGCTGTGCGGCTGGTGGCTAGTGGATAGAGCCCAGAGACTGGGAGTCAGAAGGTCGTAGGTTCTAACCCCAGCTCTGTCACTTGTCTGCTTTGTCCCCTTGGGCAAGTCACTTCATTTCTCTGTGCCTCAGTTACCTCATCTGCAAAATGGGGGGTTGAGACTGCGAGGCACGGAGAAGCGAAATGACTTGCCCAAGGTGACGTAACAGACACGCGGCAGAGGGCTACATCCCCTGAATTTCCCTCCTCTGTCGGTGGTGGAACAGTTCTCGGGGTCCAAGGAGAGCCCCTTCTCCCTCCTGCCTTCCACGCTGCCTCGCTCTTAAACAAACCAAGTCGCTCCTTGGTTGCCCCGCCACCTGCTCTAAGCATTTTTAAATGTGTTTCCTCCCAACAGATGTGAAAATTACCCGGCTAGAACTTCCCAATGGCTCTCTTGACCCTTATTTGACTAATGAAAACATTCTTCTCTCTTAATTCTTCAGAAGAGCAAGGGAAGGAAACCTTCTTAAATTTGTTTAAGAAACGTTTTTCTGAGGGAGAGGAATCCTGGGGACCCCTGGAGTTCATTTCCCCGGCCCAGTGGTATTTATTGAGCGTTTACTATGTGTAGAGCACTGTACTAATCGCTTGGGATAGTACAATACGACAGAACCGTCAGACCTCTTCCCTGCTTATAATGAGTTGATAGTCTAGAAGGGGAGACAGACATTAATACAAAGGGGATTAGCATAACCTCTGTGGATAAAACCAGGGCCTGGGAGTTAGAAGGTCATGGATTCTAATCCCAGCTCCATCACAGGTCTGCTGTGTGACCTTGGGCAAGTCACTGCACTTCTCTGTGCCTCAGTTACCTCATCTGTAAAATGGGGATGAAGACCGTGAGCCCCATTTGGGACAGGGACTGTGTCCAACCCAATTACCTTGTATCTACTCCAGTGCTTAGAACAGTGCTTTACACATAGTAAGCGCTTAACAAATACCATCATTATTGTTATTATTATGAATAAATAAATCATTTATAGTATATCATTTACAGATAGGTACATAAATTTGTAGGGTTAGGAGTGGGGCAAATATCAAATCAATCAATGGTATTTATTGAGTGCTTACTATGTGCAGAGCACTGTCCTAAGCACTTGGAAGAGTACAATACAATAGAATTAGCTCAAACACTCCCTGCCCATATGAGCATTATAGTCTAGAGGGGGAGACAGGCATAAAGCAGGATGGCATAGTGGAAAGAGCACAAGCCTGGGAATCACTTGTCTGCTGTGTGACCTTGGGCAAGTCACTTCACTTCTCTGGGCCTCAGTTCCCTCATCTGTAAAATGGGGACTGACATTGTGAGCCCCATGTGGGACAGGGACCGTGTCCAACCCGATATACGTATATCCACCCTAGAGCTTAGTATAATGACTGGCACATAGTAAGCGCTTCACAAATACTGTAATTATTATTATCGATTATTGTGACATAAATATGAATAAATGGGTCATTTATAATATATAATTTAAAGGAATTTGTCATACTGTTAAATTGTACTTTCCCAAGCACTCAGTACAGCGCTCTGCACATAGTAAGCACTCAATAAATCAATCGTATTTATTGAGTGCTTACTGTGTGCAGAGCACTGTACTAAGCGCTTAGCACTGTACTAAATACCACTGATCGATCGATTGAGCTGTATGTAAGTGCTGCGGGCTTGGGGGTGGGGCAAATATCCAAGGTTCATAGGTCAGAGATCCAAGTGAGAAGGTGTCGCAGAAGGGAGAGCAAGCTGGGGATGCAGATTTAATAGGGTCAGTTGTACCCCTGATCAAGGCAGAAGGACCCCAGAATAGAGAGGATGAGACCCAATGAGGACTGGCTGAGGTCACCGAGATTTGTGTAGGCCCGCCGATTTTTTTTTGGAGGGTATTTGCTAAGCGCTTACTCTGTATCAAACACTGTTCTAAGTGCTGGGGCAGATACGTAGGCACTTCAAGTTCTGCCTCTTGACGAACATTCTTTTCTACAAAAATGCTGCCAATCCAGTGGCTCAGGGAAAGAGCACAGGCTTTGGAGTCAGAGGTCAGGGGTTCAAATCCCGGCTCTGCCAATTGTCAGCTGTGTGACTTTGGGCAAGTCACTTAATATATCTGTGCCTCAGTTACCTCATCTGTAAAATGGGGATTAAGACTTTGAGCCCCCTCATGGGACAACCTGATCACCTTGTAACCTCCCCAGCGCTTAGAATAGTGCTTTGCACATAGTGAGCACTTAATAAATGCCATCATCATTATTATTTTTATGGAGAAACCCCTCCTGCAGATCTGTGCACACAGAATGTTTAAATTTCTTTAGACAACAGCGGGGCTTGTAGACTCTGAGATCGAATAGGCCTGAAGAAGATGGGCCTGCCTTGGCTTTTCCAATTGACGAGTCCCTGAGGAGATGTGGGGAAGCCCTTGATTTAAGCTCAGAGGCTGCAACTAAGCGATGGTGTTTCAAATGAAAGTGAACAGGGCTGTGAAGCATCAAGCTGACAGAGCTGGTATTTCGTCACGAAGCTGTGGAAATTAAATACCTAGTCGCCGAAGGAACGATCTCGCTCTCACAGCGAGTCAAAGGGTGAAGGGGTTTGAGCAATGAGCCTCCAAGCGTAAGGCTAGGGATCATGTCTTAACTCTACTGCTCCTTCCCAAGCGTTTATCCCAGTGCTCAGTGCAAAACAGATGCTCAGTAATACTACCGAGTGACAGACTTCTTGAGTCTTTGGAATAAAACCACAGCACCAGGACAGTGTGGCCCAGTGGGTAGAGCCTGGACATCAAAGGGACCAGGGTTCTAATCCTGGCTCAGCCACTTGTTGTGGGACTTGAGCAAATCACTGCATGTCTCTGTGCCTCAGTTACCGCATCTATCAAATGGGGATTAAGACTGGGAGCCCCATGTGGGACAGGGACTCTGTCCAACCCAACTTGCTTGTAATAATAATGATAGTAATGGTATTTATTAAGTGCTTATTATGGCCCAGGCACTGTACTTGGAGCTGGGGCGGATACAAACCAATGGGTTGGACATAGTCCCTGTCCCACATGGGGATCCCAGTTTCAATCACCATTGTACTTTCCAAGCGCTTAGTACAGTGCTCTGCACATAGTAAGTGCTCAATAAATATGATTGATTGATTGATTGATTTTACAGATGAGGTCACTGAGGCCCAAGGAAGTGAAATGACTTGCCCAAGGTCACACGGCAGACAAGTGGCAGAGCTGGGATTAGAACCCATGACCCTCTGAATCCCAGGTCCTTGCACTAATCCACTGCGCCATTCTGCTTGTATCCTCCCCAGCACTTAGCACAGTGTCTGGCACATAGTAACTGCTTAATTCGGCAATTATTATTATTACTACTTAGTAGTCTAAGATCACCACAGTCATTGTATTCTTGCATTGCTATTTTTGGGGGGTATTTCTTTAGCACTTACTATGTGCCAAGCACTGTATCAGGCGTTAGGGTCGAAACAAGCTAATCAGATTGGACACATTCCATAGATGGGACTCACAGTCTTAATCCCCATTTTATAGATGAAGTAACTGAGGCCCAGAGAAGTGTAGTGACTTGCCCAAGGCCACTCAGCAGACAAGTGGTGGAGCTGGGATTAGAACCCAGGTCCTGCCATCAAAGAACGTTAAGACTCAAGTATACAGACAGGCAGTCCACTGACACTTGTGTATGTTGTTTATATGTGGTTTTGGAAAGTGGAAACAAACTCTTAAATATGTCTTGAGGCCCAAATCTGGTACCTTCTTTCAATTTCAGAGCTGCTCTTCAAACAACACTTCAAACTGGCCAGTGTTGCTGTCCTTGTGCTCTACTTGCTTCCCTCCCGTTAATAAATAGCTTTTCCCCAATGTGACTAGTTCATATGATGGACCAGTGATCTGCAAAATTTCATTTTGAGAAACAAAGCATTTATTTTGGGTGGGAGAACAAAACAACAACTGATCAGGAACCCAACAAAATGCAATCTCTTTCCTACCTTACAAAAACAGCAACACGACGGGACTCACAACTCGGCCGTGGGTCCGCGACGTTTCCGCACAGGGAATTTTTTCCTGACTTCTGGGACGTCGCTAATTGTCAAATGAGCAGCCACTGAGGAGTCTGTGGGTCTCGAATGAGGGAACTGAGACTGAGGCAGAGACAGCTGGAGACACATGCCAAATCTCTAACAGAGACAAAGATGAAGGGAGACTGGAGAGACACACACCAGGGCTGTGAGATAGAGACAAAGATGAGGGGAGACTGTGGAGAGACACACACCAAGGCTGAGACACAGAGACAAAGTTGAGGAATAACTGTGGAGAGACACATACCAAAATGGTGAGACAGAGATAAAGATGAGGGGAGACTGCGGAGAGACACACCAAGGCTGAGACACCGAGACAAAGACAAGAGGAGACTGGAGAGACACATGCCAAGGCTGTGAGACAGAGACAAAGATAAGGAGTACCTGTGGAGAGACACACACCAAAGTTGGGAGACAGAGATAAAGGTGAGGGAGAATGTGAAGAGACACATGCCAAAGCTGTGAGGCAGACACAAAGATGAAGGGAGACTGTGGAGAGACACACACCAAGGCTGAGACACATAGACAAAGATGAAGAGTGACTATGGAGAGACACACACCGAGGCTGTGAGACAGAGACAACGATAAGAGGAGACTGGAGAGACATACACCTAGGCTGTGAGACAGAGACAAATAGGAAGGGAGGCTGGAGAGTCACACCCCAAGGCTGCAAAACAGAGACAAAGATGAGGGGAGCCTGGATGGAAAAACACACAACAGGACTGGGAGACAGAGACCAAGATGAGGAGAGACACACACCGAGGCAGAGATGATGAGACACTCACTAAGGCAGAGATAAGGAGACACAGGAGTGACACTCACCAAGGCAGAAAGACAGAGTATGTCAAAGGACGTGGATTCTAATCCTGGCTCTTCCAAATGCTTTGTGTGTGACCACAGGCAAGTCACTTAACTTCTCTGTGCTTCTGTTTCTTCATCTGTAATATGGGGATTCAAAACCTGTTCTCCCTCCTACTTCGACCGTAAGCCCCTTGAGGGCCACGGACGGTGTCCAACCTAATTAATCAGTATCGACCACTGCACTTTGAACAGTGTTTGATGCATAGTAAGCACTTAACAAACACCATTAAAAAAGAGGGGAGACACAGACCAGTGCTGAGAGGCAGAGATGAGGGGAGATGGGAGAGAGGCAAACAGAAGCTGAAAGGGAGCCCCACCAGTGGATTTTAAAATCCCCAAAATGTTTCTCGGGTTTCCAAGCAATCTTCCTCAGAAACGTAACACCGACTGAATGAATGAATAAATGAATCACTGAAATAAGTTACAGAAGAATCACATGTACTCCAGGTTAACAATATGACAAATTCCTTTAATCAGGTTAAGACAGTCCACGTCCCATTTGAGACTCTAAGTCTTTACCCCCATTTTACAGATAAGGGACCTGAGGCCAAGAGATGTTAAGTGACTTGCCCAAGGTCACCCAGCAGACAAGTGGCAGAACCAGGATTAGAACCCAGGTCCTTAAATGTCATTCATTCATTCAATCGCATTTATTGAACGCTTCCTGTGTGCACAGAACTGTACTACGCACTTGGGAGAATACAAAATAACTTACAGGCTTACAGTCTAGAGAAAGCTTAAGAGGCTGAGTGGAAAGGGCAAGAGGATGAGAAGCAGCATGACACAGTAGATAGAGCACGGGCTTGGAAATCAAAAGGTCACGGGTTCTAATCCTAATTCTGCCACTTATCTACTGTGTGACCTTGGACTAATCACTTTTCTTCTCTAAGCCTCAGTTCCCTCATTTTTAAAATGGGGATTGAGACTGCGAGACCCCTGTGGGACAGGGGCTGTATCCAACCTGATTTGCTTATATCTACCCCAGCGCTTAGTACAGTGACTGGCACATGGTAAGCGCTTAACAAATACCATAATTGCCACCACCTCTGGATCACCACAAGGTGAGTCAAACCTGAGCCCTCTGTTCATTCCTCAGCTGTTACTGGAGAAGCGGTGTGGCTTAGTGGAAAGAGCCTGGGCTTGGAAGTCAGAGGTCATGGGTTCTAATCCTGCCTCTGCCACTTGTCAGCTATGTGACTTGGGCAAGTCACAACTTCTCTGGGCCTCAGCTCCCTCATCTATAAAATGGGGATTAAGACTGTGAGCCCCACGTGGGACAACCTGATCACCTTGTATCCCCCCCAGCACTTAGAACAGTGCTTCACACATAGTAAGCACTTGAAAAATGTCATCATTATTATTATTATGGGGATTAAGACTGCAAGCCCCATGTGGGGCAACCTGATTACCTGGTATCTACCCCAGTGCTTAGAACAGTGCTTGGCACACAATAAGAGCGTAACAAATACCATCATTATTATTAATAAAGATTACTGATGGGCAGCACTGGGATAATCAATGTTCAGGCCCAGATCTCTGCCAGATGCCATGTTAATTGCAAGCGTAGGTAGTGTAAATTTAGCAAAATACAGCAACCATTACTGTGATTGATTCCAAAACACTTTGCCCAGAAGAAATGTGGATACAGCCTGAATGGGACATGGCAAAACTATGACTTGGTTGTTGCCGCTGAATGTGTCGACGTACATGAGACGCTATTACTTTGAACACTTTTGTAGAATTCCCAATACGCATGGGAAACATACCTGGATTGGTTGAACAGCAGAACGCAAAAGGCTATACTAACTGTGTGCCAGGCACTGGGAGAGTCCAACACAACAACACAAAAGGACACATTCCCTGCCATATTAAAGAGCAATTGTCTCAAAGTGAATCAACGAGCTGTGTGGTAATTAAGCCTCTCATTGTTCAGTTAAAGGTCAGCCATTTCAGATCCGAATCAAACATCTTCAGGGTTAGGAGCTCCGGATCACTTTATATCTATATTTAGCAGGTCTAACTCTACCTCCAAGACTGCCCACAACATAAGGAGACCACCAGAGAAGCAGCATGACTCAGTGGAGTCAGAGGTCATGGATTCTAATCCCAACTCCGTCACTTGTCAGCTGTGTGACTTTGGGCAAATCACTTTTCTGTGCCTCAGTTACCTCATCTGTAAAATAGGGATAAAGACTCTGAGCCCCACGTAGGACAACCTGATTACCCTGCATCTCCCCCAGCACTTAGAACAGTGCTTTGCACATAGTAAGCACTTAATAAATGCCATCATCCTCATCATCACCATTTAAATTGGAAGGGTGAACGAAAGGCTTCCTTACGTTACTGTAAATTTTGATTGAGAGCCCACTGTTGGGTAGGGACTGTCTCTATGCGTTGTCAACTTGTACTTCCCAAGCGCTTAGTACAGTGCTCTGCACACAGTAAGCGCTCAATAAATACGATTGATTGATTGATTGAAATTGAGTATTCCAAATACATGTTTTGTGCTGGCACCGGGCAGTGGGGCTTTATTTAATCATCGTTCAACATTCGTTAAACACAACTCTCAGCAGGAACTTGAAATGCATGGATTCGACCGAGCAAACTGTCGCCTCTTCATTATCACAGCACTGAATGAATTTCACAGACAAAATGGAAGCTTCGAATCCCAGTCAACCTTCTGCCAATAGGCGGATTGGACATTTCCAACCCGTGAAGTTCTGAACGAGGAGAAAACCGGCACTGAGGTGTGAAGCATCAAAGCCAAAATTCTACACTGTGACAGTGTAATAGAGGTAGCAGTCATTACAATATTTGCTAAGTTTCCACTGGGTATAATGCTAACTGCTAGGGAAAGTACAATAGATTCACCAGGCACTTTCTCCGCCCATAGCGGCATGGCCTAGTGGAAAGAGAATGGGAGAGGCAGAGGACCTGGGTTCTAATCCCAGCTCTGCCCCTTGGCTGATGTGTGACCTCAGGCAAGTCACTTCACTGTTCTCGTTCTCGGTTTTCTGATCCGTAAAAAGGGGATTCAATATCCATTCTCCCTCCTACTTAAACCGTGAGCCCCGAGAAGCAGCATCATGTAGTGGATAGACCATGAGTCTGGGAGTCAGATGGACCTGGGTTCTAATCCCTCTGCTCTGCCACTTGGCTGCTGTGTGACCCTGGGTCAGTAACTTAACCTCTCCGTTCATCAGTGACCTCTTCTATAAAATGGGGATGAAAACTGGGAGCCCCACATGGAACACAGAAAGTGCCCAACCCGATTACCTTGCACCTTCACCAGTGCTTACAACAGTAATTGGCACATAAGTGCTTAACAAATACCACAATTATTATTATTACTACTTAACCTCTCTGCACCTCAGTGACCCCATCTGTAAAACGGGATGAAGAATGAGAGCCCAAAGTAGGACATGGATTGTGCCCCACCTGATTACCTTGTATCTACCCCAGCATTTGGAACCATGCCTGGCATATAGTAAGCACTTAACAAATACCATTAAAAAAACTGGGGAGGAGTAAGTGAGGAGAGCTGGAAAGTAAGATGGAGAGAGTTAAAGGAGAGCCTTGAAGCCCACAGTAAAACAAGTCTTGGTGAGGAGGAAATGCACTGTGAGTCACATTTCAGGCAGCTCCTTTGAACCAGAGCATCTCCTCTCCCAGTGACAGTAAGTGGGAGGGGAAACAATCATTCAATCACTGGTATTTACTGAGCTCTTACTGTGTCCTTAGAACACTGTCCTAAGTGCTTGGGAGAGTGAAATGCAAGAGCATTGGCGGGCACGTTCCCTGCCCTCACGAGTACAGTGTTTTGCCCACAGTAAGTGCTCAATAAATACGAATGAATGAACGAAATGTGCTTCGGACTCCAACAAGGTATCTGTATGCTGGTCTTCTCTTAAGCTGTCATGCTGCCTCTAACCCACAGTGACACCATGGAAGCATCTCTCCCATTCCCCATCTGAAATCACTGTGGTAGTGGATTCATAGAGTTTTCTTTGGTAAAAATCCGCAAGTGGTTTACCACTGTCTCCTTCTGCACAGTAAATCTGAGGATCTACCTTCGACTCTCTCCAGTGCCATTGCTGCCCAGCACGGGTGACTTCTGCCTTGTAGCAGATTGGCTTCTACTCGCTAGCCACTGGCCAAGCTAGGAATGGAATGGCTATGCCTCTACTTAACTCTTCCTCCCATAGTCCAGAATGGTAGAGTACTGGAAACTTGCAGAGTAGCAGAGCACTGGGAAATTCCGATCCTAGAAGAAATTGCTCCATCTCCTCCAATCACTCAACTCCCACTTCCTCACCCTGGTGTTTGTTTTAACCATTCCCTCTGGACCGTAAGTTCATTATGGGCAGGGAATGTGTCTGTTTATTGTTATAGAGTACTCTCCCAAGCCCTTAGTACAGTGCTTTGCACACAGTAAGTGCTCAATAAGTACAACTGAACGTATGAATGAATGTGACACACAAAGTATCACAATCTCTTGGGTTTGAGCAGGCCAGGAGCCCCCAGACCTTCAAAGACAACCACCTGACAGAAGCTTAATTTCCAGCCAAGCCCTTAAGCATGAGAAGGCTCTTGGAAGATGGGGGACAGGACGGAGGGAATCTTAGTTTTCACACTCGATACCAGCCTTCAAATTCAACCAAGTGCCTCTTCGCTTTTCAATGGATTTGGTCCTCACTTTTATGCCCAGAGAACATTCTTCTCAAGAATGTGCCGGATTGGGCTGCCTCAGAGTAATTACTGGTGAACGATTTTGGCATCGGCAATATGTGCCTCCACAACTTTGGAGAAACTCAAACACCCGAGATCTGGGACCCGACCAACTTAAAAGAGCGGAATGGGGACCGATGAAGTGAGGCTCCAAGCTCTCCAGATGTCAAACTCAAATCTGTGTTGAATTGGAATGCTGAAGATTTCGCGCTCTATTACACACCATTTAAATGTAACATATTGTTTTTAATTAAAGAGAGCATTTTCGGTCCCCGTATTCAGAGGGATTGCTGTTTTCTTAACTGTGCGAGGGGAGTTTAACACTTTAATACCACCACATCTTAGCACATTCTGCTTTTTGCATTTTGGAGATGAGGCTGACGATTGGGAAATAGAGGTTAACAGTTTTGTGTAAGAGTTCCTTAGGTGTAAAGAATATGATAACTAAGCTATGAAAAATCCCACTCTATCCTGTCAGAAAATGCCTTTACTCCATTGAGAAAATTCCATTCTTCACAATGTTCAACGACCCCATGTCCGTAACAATTATATTTTAGTAGCAATAGTACTTATAAAGCGCTTACTTTGTGCAGAGCACTGCATTAAAGGCTGGGAGCTAAATTACAAGGTTCATGCAACTGAGCAGCACATGGATGTTATAGTAATTGAATCCATGGTGACTGAAAAGTCATCTCTAGGTCTCAGTTTCTTCATTTGTAAAAGAGGAACATGGTACCTTTCTCCCCATCTTAGACTGTGAGCCCAGGGGGGGTCAGGGACTCTGTCCAATGTGGACAAAAAGCAGCTTGGCCTAGTGGAAAAGGCACAGGCCTGAAACTCAGAGGACCTGGGTTCTAATCCCAGCCCTGCCAGCTGCCTGCTGGGCGACTTTGAGCAAGTCACTTGGCTTCTCTGGGCCTCGGTTTCCTCCTCTGTAAAATGGGGATTAAATCCCACTCCCTACTACTGTGGAAAATGATGTAATGAAACAGCATTGACTGAGATGAGGCACTGCCATTTGGTGAAAACATAGCCTTAGCACAAGACATTTTGAGCAACGTGGAAGAGAACTTTCAAAATACCAGTGTGAAAAGTACCTTCTGGGTTAGAAAATCCTTTGTAACTCCTGAACTTTACTGCTGACCATTGAGAATGTGTCAACAAGCTCCAGCACATAAGATGACTTTATCTGGGAATCAAGATGCCTCTGTGAGTGACTGAAATGCCCATGTGGCTACTGTTTGGGTATATATATAAGGAAAAAGTGTCCATGCAGAGCAATGAACAGGCATAATTTTTACATACAACATCATTAAGACTGTGAGCCCCAGGTGGGACATGGACTGTGTCCAACACGAGTGTCTTGGAACTACCCCAGCGCTTAGTACAGACCTTGGCACATAGTAAGCATTTAACAAATACCGTAATAATAATAATTATCCTGATTCAAGCCCAATGTTCAGCATGGGCACATAGAAAGCACTTAATAAGTACCAAATAATTATCATTAATATTATGGTGACACAATTTTTCTATAAAACAAGCTTCTTCAAGAGCTTCTGGCAGAAGCTAGTGGATAGAGGCCAGGCGCGGGAGTTACAAGATGTGGGTTCTAATCCTGCCTCTGCTACTTCTCTGCTGTGTGACTTTAGGCAAATTACTTTCAGTTCTCTGTGGCTCAGTTCCCTCATCTGTAAAATGGAGATTGAGACTGCAAGTCCTAGGTGGACCAGGGACTGCATATTTGATTACCTTGTGTCTACCCCAATGCTTAATATAGTGCCTGATACATATTAAGTGCTTAACAAATACCACACATTATTATTAATACATGTTCTCCCTCCTACTTAGACTGTGAACCCCATATAAGACCTGATTATCTTGTATCTTCCTCAGGACTAAGTACAGTGTTTGGCATATAGTAAATGCTTAACAAATACCAATACTAACATTATATTATACTATTATTATTATTACCCAATTATTTTGTAACTACCCCAGTATTTAGAACAGTTCCTGGCACATAATAAGCCCTTAACAAATACCATAATTATTATGTTTATACAGACTCACTTGAATCCTTCACAAAAAGGGGGTTAATACCTCATGTCACCACGGGGAAGATCTCCTCAGCAGAATTCCAGCCATAAACAATCTAACAAAATCTAAATTTGGGGGGCAAAATACAGGAAACAAGGTTTACCCAAACCAGTCTAGGGTCCCAATCTTTCCTACTTATCTCCTGAGACACTAAAGAAAGGTCATCAAAGGTGCAGCTGGATCCTGTTAGCTCTATGACCTATGCTTCTATGAACCTCAGCTGAAGTAAATATGATCCAATTAAATGATCTCTTCAACAATCAGGGGCTTCAAAATACTTGCTTTCTAAAAGTACACGTGAAATTAACGTTCTATTGATAGACATTCCAGCCTTTTCTGGATGAAAAGACCTCTAAAAGCATCTCATTTAACCCGTGAGCAAAGCCTTGTCCAGCCACAAATACCTTCCAGAGAACAGCAATTTCTCCAGGGAAAAAGCTGTGTAAGTGTGTGACAAGCTGTGTGACTTGACACCTGTTCACATGTTTTGTTTTGTTGTCTGTCTCCCCCTTCTAGACTGTGAGCCTGTTGTTGGGTAGGGACCGTCTCTATATGTTGCCAACTTGTACTTCCCAAGTGTTTAGTACAGTGCTCTGCACACAGTAAGCGCTCAATAAATACGATTGAATGAATGAATGAAAGTAGCAAGGGAGGTGATATTTAAATAGCAACTTCATGCCTAAACTAGGCCGGACCCTTGCATCATGGGGAATCCTTGACAGGGGCCTAGGAGTTCACCAAGTGATAGCTACAGTAGCAAGATACAGCAGCCCCAAACTTCCACAAATCTGAAAGCAGAAAGGAGAAACTGTCCACACTTTTTTTCTTCTTCGTTTTAAGGCAGCTGAAAGTTGACAACTCCCTGTACCTTGTTCTCCTCTCTCCCTCATTCATTCTTTTATTCAATTGTATTTATTGAGTGCTTACTGTGTGCAGATCACAGTACTAAGTGCTTAGGGGCATACAAGACAACAATATACAGACACATTACCTGCCCACAGTGAGCTTACAGTCTAGAGGGGGAGACAGACATGAATAGAAATTAGGTACAGGAATCTTTTCCTAGAAGAAAGTCATTCCTTTCTTCATTGGAAGTGCCCTATAAGCTCCCATTTTTCAGTTGGGTTCGTTCATTCATTCATTCAATTGTATTTCATTCATGTATTTATTGAGCGCTCAGTCTGTGAACAGCACTGTACTAAGCACCTGGGAGAGTACAATACAACAATAAACAGACACATTCCCTATCCACAAGGAGCTGGGTTCCATCAAAGCCTGAGGCTTTGTTTCCCTCGGTCCTTGAAATGCTTCCTCCTCATTTAAAGAAATTCCAACTTTAATTCTATTTGTTCTGACGATTGACACCTGTCTACATGTTTTGTTTTGTTGTCTATCTCCCCCTTCTAGACTGTGAGCCCACTGTTGGGTAAGGACCGTCTCTATATGTTACCGACTTGTACTTCCCAAGCTCTTAGTACAGTGCTCTGCACACAGTAAGTGCTCAGTAAATACAATTGAATAAAATAATGAATTTCAGCTGTCCATACAGCCTCATTCATTCATTCATTCGATCATATTTATTGAGCACTTGGTAGAATACAATACAACAGTAAACAGACACATTCCCTGCCCACAATGAGCTAACAGTCTACTCTAAGATAAGAGTAACTGCTTTTTTCAAAATAGAAAGAATCCCCAAAAGCCACCCGCATCAATCTGGCCACTCAGTTTCTTAATGAAATCCCAGATTAATCCCATTATGGGGCACTGAGCTCCTGTTGCATTTCTCATTTACGAGATCATTTTTAGAAAGGAAAGGATTAGGGAAGCAGCATGGTCTAGTGGGAGTCAGAAGGACCTAGATTCGAATCTTGATCTACCACTTTTCATTCATTCATTCAATCATATTTATTGAGCCCTTACTGTGTGCTAAGCACTTGGAAAGTACAATACAGCAATAGAGACAATCCCTGCCCACAACGGTCTCAAATATCATTAAAAAGAACCCAAAGCCACACAAATCAATCCGGCAACCCCATTTCTTAATGAAAATAATAATAAGAATGGTATTAAGCGCTTACTATGTACCAGGCACTGTACTAAGTGCTGGGGAGGATACAAACAAATCACAAACAAATCAGGTTGGACCTAATCCCTGTCCCACGTGGGGCTCACAGTCTTAATCCCCATTTTGCAGATGAGGCAACTGAGGCCCAGAGAAGTGAAATGATTTGCTCAAGGCCACACAGCAGACAAGTAGTGGAGCCAGGATTTAGAACCCATGACCTTCTGTCTCCCAGGCCCGGATTCAATCCCAGAACATCGAGTTCTGGTTGAGATTTTCAATTGAGAGACCATTTTTAGAAAGGAAAAGATGATGTGTTATTTACTCCTGGTCCCTCAACTGCTTTGTCTTTTTCTAATTAAAAAAAAAAAGAAAGAAAAACGCCAACGCGTAACTAATTCCGGCCAGACAATTAGGATGGGATTTTTTTTTTCCCACTGCACTGGTGCAGTCAACGCTACAAAACCACAGCGAATTATAAATTCCAAAAAGCTGCTGGGAGAGCACCAGTTCAGGGCTTCTGACCATGAAGGGTTCCTAAACGAAGGAGACAAAATCACTTCACCCACAGTTTTGCTCTGGAAAATGGCCCTGGTCCCACCTGGTTTTTTAAACAACATCAGAGACCACTTTGTTGGCTTGGTTTTATTGACCCGTCAGCCTAACCTTCAGGAAAGGCTGGGATTTTGCAGTCAAAGTCAGATAGTTCAGGCTTGATCAGGGCCCTAAGACAAGCTACTAGTAACTTGAGTGTCATTTCCTTCTTCAACTGTATTAAGTGCTTACTGTGTGCAAAGCACTGTACTAAGCATTTGGGAGAGTGCAACAACCAATGAGCCCACAGCGTTCCTTTGCACACAATAAGCGCTCACCAAGTACCACTGATGGCCTTTAAATAAACAAACGGTAGGGGTGGCTTGGTTTGAATTGTCTTTGGGGGTTGGGGATGAAAAAGGGAAGGCTTCCTGGAGGAGAGGGATTTGGGGGAGGTTTTGGGGAAGATTGGAAGAGCTGTGGTCTGCTGGGTTTGAAGGTGGGGGGAATTTCAGGGTGGACAAAAAGAGTGAGAGCAGGAGGAAGAGGCGAGGCAGTCGAGAACCCCTATCAATCACTCAATCGATGGTATTTATTGAGCGCTTACTAAAGAGCACCGTACTAAGTGGTTGAGAGACTACAATCTAACAATAAGACAGTCACATTCCCTGCCCACAATGAGCTTACAGTCTAGAGGGGGAGAAAGACTTGAATATAAATCAATCCATGGTATTTATTGAGCACTCACTATATGCAGAGCACTGTACTACGAGTTTGGGAGAGTACAATCTAACAACATGACACATTCCCTGCCCACAATGATCTTACAGTCTAGAGGAGGATGCAAGGCCACTTTTCAGGGATTAGTTAAATAACCACTAAGGGGATTAAGACTGAGAGTCCAATGTGGGATGGGGGTTGTGTCCAACCCAATTACCTTGTATCTACCCCAGTGCTTCGTAGTGTCTGCACAGAGTAAGCGCTTAAAAATCCCACAATTATTATCCTTTTCAAAACCCCCCTTCAATTTCTGAGCCTAATTTAGAGGTAAAAATGTTCATTGTTCCAATCTGCCTCCTCTGGGGATGTATCAATACATCCATCTGAAAAGCAATTTTGAAAAACACTGTTTTTGTTTGGGGAACTGACACTGAATTCAACGGACAGCACGCCACGGAAAGCACGCTATGGAGTACATTTATTAATATTAACCGGAGATGAAATCACAGAGAGGTCGGGTCTTAGGACCCTCCCCACATCCCCTCCCCCTGACCAAATTAATGACTAACTATTTATCACACTAGCTTATTATCCTCAGTCTTTTGAACCATAAAGCTAATTAATTAGAAATAAGTCAACCAAATAATAGACCTAAACCTCTCCCCATATTCCCCTGCAGGACTTTTGTGCACAATATTAGCAAAAAGGTTTTAGCTAGAAGGCTGCTAAGAGAAGCAGTGTTACCCAGTGGAAAGAACTCAGTCCTGGGAGTCAGAGGACCTGGGTTCTAATCCCAGCTCTGCCACTTGTCTGCTGTGTGACCTTGGGCAAATCATTTCACTATTCTGTGCCTCAGTTACCTTATCTGTAAAATGGGGATTGGGACCGGAAGCCCCATGTGGGACAGGGACTGTGTCCAACCTGATTAGCTTGTATCCACCCCAGCACTTAGTACATTGCCTGGCACATACCAAGCACTTAAAAAACACCATAAAAAAAGACAGTCATATTGGACACAGTCTCTACCCTGCACAGACATCATAATCTCGGAGGAAGCTATCAATCGTTGCTATTTATTGAACATTTACTGTGTGCAGGACATAAAACATTAACACTTCAAATACGGATTTGTGCCTTTGGAGATGTTTCAGTCATGAGTAGTTAAATCCAAGAGATTTAGAAGTTGTCTAGAACGCAAACTTGTTATGGGCAGAGACCAAATCTGTTAACTCTGTTGTACTGTATCCTCCCAAACACTTAGCACAGTACTCTACACATAGGAAGCACTCAATAAATACCACTGATCAACAGTTATGCCCAGATCTGAAGAGAACAGAATCTCTCAACCCCTGTCATTTTCTACTCTGATCTCTATTTTAATTACCTCTGTATCCTCTGTATCCTGATCTCTATTTTAATTACCTCTGTATCCTTCAAGTATTTAATTTCTCACTGTGGGCAGGGAATGCGCCTACCAACTCTGTTATACTGTACTATCCCAAGCTCTTAGTCCAGTGCTGTGCACACACAAAACGCTCAATAAGTACCAGTGATTGCCTGATTTATTTTTAGTATCTGTCTCCTCCTCTAGACCGTAAGCTCCCTGTGGGCATGGAACATATCTCACAATTCTATTAGATTATACTCTCCCAAGCACTTAGTGCAGGGTTCTGCACACAGTATATGCTCAATAAATACCAGTGGTTGTCCCTGTTCCACATGGGGCTCACAGTCTAAGTAGGAGGGAGAATTGGAGAAAAGAGGCACAAAGAAGTTAAGTGACTTGCCCAAGGTCACAGAGCAAGCAATTGGCAGAGTCAGAATTGGAACCCAAGTCCTCGGATTCCCAGGCCCGTGCTCTTTCCACTAGGTCATGCTGCCCTATGGAGCTGCAGATTTGGAGACTCTGAAAAATTCAGAAATGTGTTGCTATTTGCTTTTTTAATTCCTCCTAACCTGGAGTGGATAATTCCAGCTTGGCAGAACCCCTGATGGGCAAAGCCTACATTGCTTGTTGATTCTTTTTTTTTTTTTGCTCCTTTCTCTTTCAAAATTCCTATTTGTTGAATTTCATGAATTTCAGGATCATTATGTGATTCAGCTCTCTGAGCGAGGCTGGGCCAGGACGATTTAGAGCACTGGCTTAGAAGTCAGAGCTCTGTCACTTGTCTGCTGTGTGACCTTGGGCAAGTCGCTTCACGTCTCCAGGCTTCAGTTATCTCATCTGTAAAATGGGGATTAGGACTGTGAGCCCCACATGGGACAGCCTGATGACCTTGCATCTACCCCAGCGCTTAGAGAAGCAGCGTGGCTCAGTGGAAAGAGCATGGGCTTTGGTGTCAGAGGTGGTGGGTTTGAATCCCGGCTCCACCACATGTCTGCTGTGTAACCTTGGGCAAGTCACTTAACTTTTCTGAGCCTCAGTTACCTCATCTGTAAAATGGGGATTAAGACTGTGAGCCCCACTTGGGACAACCTGATCACCTTGTATTCCCCCCCCCAGCACTTAGAACAGTGCTTTGAACATAGTAAACACTTAACAAATACCATTATTATTATTATCATCATTATTTCTCATTGCTGTTACTACTCCTGACCTCTTGTAATGTCACAGATTGATTTCTCTTTTGAGTTACATTCTTTTTTCCTCTACGGCATGCAATGAAAAGTATTCGGCAGAGAATTAACCAACATGGCATCATTCTCCATGGGCGAGTGTTAAGTTTAGTCTTCACCCTGTTGGACCGCCTACAGCCCATCCTCTCTGGGATAATTTTGTTTTATTTGCCCTTCTCTTATCTTAATCACCAGGTTTCTGCTCCGTCTTCGTTCTGCAAGCCAAATATTAGCACTGTTCATAATCTGTTTATCTTCTTTTTGGCTTTCCGTGTTTTTAATCCAATTTAATTTAATAGCAATGCTTGTACACATTTTTATCTTCATTGATTTTTCAGCACATCCCAAATTGGAGCTGTTTAATGTGGAATAAAAGGTTGCCTTGACAACACCAGCAAACGAGGTCCAGCAGAGATTTATTTTCACTTTGGTCAACTCGGGCCTATGGAATAGTTAGTACCTGAAATTCTGGAAACAGAATTTGTGTTCCCATCCCTAACTAGAACAGGCCTATCCCAAACCGATAATAGTGACAAAAATAACTGTGGTACTTGTTAAGTGGTTATTACGTGCCAGGCACTGTACTATGCGCTGGGGTGGACACAAGCAAATTAGGTTGGACACAGTCCCTGTCCCGCACGGAGCTCACAGTCTTAATCTCCATTTTACAGATGAGGTAACTGAGGCCCAGAGAAGTTAAGCGACTTGCCCAGGGTCACACAGCTGACAAGTGGCGGAGCCAGAATTAGAACACAGGTCCTTCTGAGTCCCAGTATCATGCTCTATTAGGCCACGCTGCTTCTCTGTACCTAATCCATACCTTTCATTCATTCATTCAATTGAACTTATGAATGGGATTTGTGAGTCCCACATGGGGCTCACAGTCCTAATCCCCATTTTACAAATGAGATAACTGAAGCCTGGAGAAGTGAAGCGACTTGCCCAAGGTCAAACAGCAGACAAGTGACAGAGCTCTGACTTCCAAGCCTGTGCTCTAAGTGGTCCTGGCCCAGTCTTGCTCAGAGAGTTGAATCACATAATGATCCTGAAATTCATTTTTCAGAAAGAGTCTCCAAAGCATTGTACGAAGTGCTTGAGGGAATACAATATAACAACAGACACATTCCCTGCCCACAATGAGATCACAGTCTAGGAGACAGACATTAATAAACAGAAATAAATAAATTACAAATATATATAGGTATATACAAACGTACTGTGGGGATGGGAGAGAGGATGAATGAAAGAGCACGTAAGAGCAGCGCAGAAGGGAGTGGGAGGAGAGGAGGGCTTAGTCAGGGAAGGCTTCTTGGAGAAGATGGGCCTTCAATAAAATTTTGAAGTTAGAGAGAGCAATTATCTGTCAGATATGAGGAGGGAGGGTGTTCCCGGTCAGAGGTAGGATGTGGCTGAGAGGTCAGCGGCAAGATAGACGAGATGGGGGTATAGTAAGAAGCTTACCATTCAAGGAGTGAAGTGGGAGGGCTGACTGCAGTAGGAGAGTAGAGAGGTGAGGTAGAAGGAGGCATGGTGATTAAATGCTTTAAAGACAACGGTGAAGAGTTTTTGTTTGATGTGGAGGTGGATGGGCAACCACTGGAGGTTCTTGAGGAGTGGGGAAACATGGTCTGAACGTTTTTGAAGGAAAATGATCTGGGGAGCAGAATAAAGTATGGACCGGAGTGGGGAGAGACAGAAGGCTGGGAGGTCAGGGAGGAGGCCGATACAATAATCAAGGTGGGAGAGGATAAATCCTTGCATTAATGTGGCAGCAGTCTGGATGGAAAGAAAAGGGTGGATTTAAGCAATTTTCTTTGGATCCCTATCCAAATAATAATAATGGTAGCTAAAAAGCATTTACTATGTGCCCATCACTGTACTAAGTGCTGGGGTAAGTACAAAGCAATCTGTTTGGACACAGTCCCTGCCCCACAAAGGGCTCCCAGCCTAAGTAAGCAGGACAAGGACTTAATCCCCATTTTACAAATGAAGAAACAGAAGTGAAGTGACTTGTCCAAGGTCACACAGGATGTACGTGGCAGAGCGGCATTAGCATCCAGGTCCTCTGATACCCAGGCCCGTGCTCTTTCCACTGGGCCACACTGCTTTCCATGAAGAACTTGGCTGATCCATACTATCATAACATGCTTATCTCATACCTTCCAGAAATTGCCTAAAAGAGCAACCCCTGTTAAATCCACAGGTTTACCCCAGTGGAAAAACTAAGTAGTCTGAAACTGATGGGTTATTGTGGCCTAGCGGACAGAACCGGACCCTGGGAGTCAGAAGGAACGGGGTTCTAATCCCAGCCCCGCCATCTGTTTGCTGTGTGACCTTGGGCAAGTCACTTCTCTTCTCTGGGCCTCAGTTCCCTCGTCTGTAAAATGGGGATAAAGACTCTGAGCTTCATGTGGGAAGGGGGCTACGTCCAACCCGATTTACTTGTATCCATCCCAGTGCTTAGTACAGATGCCTGACTCATAGTGTGTGCTTAACCAATACGACAATTGCTATTATCATTATAATTATGATTAATGGAGGTCTCTGGTTTGTTTGAGATTTGGGAGATTGCAGGGAAGAAGTAAGGCGTAATGGATAGAGCAAAGGCCTGGGAATCAGAAGGTCATGGGGTCTAATCCCAGCTCTGCCACTTGTCTGCTGTGTGACCTTAGACAAGTCACTTCTTTGTGCCTCAGTTATCTCATCTGTAAAATGGAGATTGAGGCTGGGGGCCCCATGTAGGACAGGGACTGTGTCCGACGCAATTTGCGTGTATCTACCCCAGTGCTTAGTGCAGTGCCGGGCACATAGTAAGCACTTAACAAATACCACTATTATTATTATTCCTGGAAGAACGCTTCCATAGTCACCTTCCCAGGCTGTGGGTTTTGGCCCGGCACCCGTACAAGTTGGCTGAAGCAAGGCGCTGAAACCTTTGACTGTTTCGCATCCTGTATCTATTTCTAGCTGACATTTCGCACAGAAGTTATTGTCTCCAGAGAGAAATTCCCTTTCCTGGGACCAAGTGTTCTGGAGACTTATTAAATTATAGAGGAGGCTGGAATGCCATCCTACCATTTGCTTAAGTCTGCTTGCTCAGAGCAAATAAGCACTCCCTGATCCCTTTAGTAAATTGATCCAACGGCTTGGGACCCCGAGGAGATAAAAGTCAGCCCAAATATAGTGTCTCGGCAACCCAGGATGGCATTTTGTTTGACTCGTCTGACCTCTTGGGGCATCCATTCATTCGATCATATTTATTGAGCACTTACTGTGTGCAGGGCACTGCGCTAAGTGCTTAGCACTGATCCATTTTCTAGAAATGGAGTGTGGATTGTGGCGAAGTTTTACCGAGTGTGAAAAACAAAGGACCACAGACAGGTTGAATTTCACAAGTGCTTGTTGGCCTCCCAAAGGAGAAGACATACTAGTTTTCAAAGACCAGGGCTCCTCCATCTTCCCTGAAGTACCAGAGAAGGCATGCAAGACAAATCACAAGGCATGGGGTGAATAATAATTGTGGTATTTGTTAAGTGCTTACTATGTGCCGGGCACTGTATTAAGCGCTGAGGTGGATATACCAGCAAATCAGGATGGGCACAGTCCCTGTCCCACATGGGGCTCACAGTCGTCATCCCCATGAAGATCGCTCTTTATAACCCAGAAAGTCCCATAATAGGAGTTTCCTCAATGCATTCCATGAACTGCCTCATGCTAACTGGAAATTATACAATTTCATGAGAGCTATAATAAGCCATTCTGCTCTAATTCAAGCTTTCTTCCCAATTCTGGTTGAGGCTAGGCCATAAGGTACAGATGGAAACCTGTGTAGCACAGCCAAGGTGATCGTACAGCAAACTAGTTTGGCTCCGATGGATCTCGGGATGCAACAAGGGGTTTCTTGCAGCTCTCGGCCGTGTTGGAATATCCTCTTTCGTGTCCAACTAATGAGGACAAATTGCCCCATCTGTAAGGAATCAAGTCCCCTTCTGGCAGTGCTTCAGGGAGAGATCGCTGGAAGGCGCCCCTCCGAATATAAAGCAGAAAAAGGTGGTTATAAGACTAATATTCTCTACCCTATTGTGAGGGATAGGATACCCTGAAGAGTTAACCTATTACGAGAAGCATCACAACCAAGTAGAAAGAGCAGGAGCCTGAGAATCAGAAGACCTGTGTAGTACTACTACTACTAATAACAATAATTATTACAGTACTTGTTAAACATGTACTATGTTCCAAGCACTGGAATAGAGACAAGTCAAGCAGGTTGGACACAGTCCCTGTCGCACATGGGGCTCACACTCTTAATCCCCATTTTACAGATAAGGGAATTGAGGCCCAGAGAAGTTAAATGACTTGTCCAAGGTCACACAGCAGGCATGTGGTGGAGCCGGGATGAGAACCCAGCTCCTTCTGACACCCAAGCTTGTGCTCTACCCACTAAACCATACTGCTTCTTTAATCCTACCTCTGCCACTCATTCATTCAATCGTATTAGAGCGCTTTCTGTGTGCAGAGCACTGTACTAAGGGCTTGGGAAGTACAAGTTGCCACTTATCTTTTGTGTGACATTGGGCAAGTAACTTGTCCCTGTGCCTCAGTTTCCTCATCTCTAAAAAGGGGATGCAATCCCTGTTTTCCCTCCTATTTAGGCTGAGCTTCACATGGGATAAAGATTGTGTCTGACTTGATACTCTTGCATCCACTCGCGTGCTTAGTCATGCTACACATATAGTAAGCGCTTAATGAATTCTACAAATATTACAAATTGAATGTATAAAAAAAAAATCACAGCTTGTGTGATTTGTTCATGCCACAGATGATTCTATTTCCAGCGTAAAGTCAGTTGACTTTGAACCTTTGTCTGGATAAAGGATTTTAGGCACTTTAGAAATGACAGGGTAGAATCTTTCCCTTGATGTAAAATAACTAAAATGGAAACTGTCAAGTGTGTGGACAGGAGGCCATTAAACTCTTCCTAGTGAAAACTTTGAACCCTTGACCCCTGGCTGGGGAGGGACATGGCTATTCCCGGGAATCAGGAGACCTGGGCTCTAATCCCAGTTCCTCCCCTTGCGTACCGTGTGACTGTGGGCAAGACACTTCACTGAGATGTGCCTTAGTTTCCTCATCTGAGACAAGGGGAAGAAACTCCTGCTCTCCCTCCCTCTTAGACTGTGAGTCCCGCATGGAATGGGACTCTTTCCTCTCTGATTATCAGGTATTTACCCCAGCATTTATCACAATGGTTGGCACATGACAAATGCTTGAAAAATACCAGTGTTATTGTTATTATTATTACTATTATAGCAATCTCAAGATTGCTGATTCAGGTGCCTCAAGACCAGGGTCGAGAGCTTTACATGGCCATGGGCTGGGACCAGAGGTGAAGCTCCAGTGCCACGTCACTCCCATGAGAACAAGGGTCTTGTGCTCATCCCCAGAAGAGGCCTGACTCAGCCCGCACCCTCCGCTCCTCTGCCACTAACCTCCTCACTGTGACTCATTCTCGCCTGTCCCGCCGTCGACCCCCGGCCCACATCCCCCCCTGGCCTGGAATGCCCTCCCTCCGCACATCCGCCAAGCTAGCTCTCTTCCTCCCTTCAAAGCCCTACTGAGAGCTCACCTCCTCCAGGAGGCCTTCCCAGACTGAGCCCCCTCCTTCCTCTCCCCCTCCTCATCCCCCCTGCTCTACCTCCTTCCCCTCCCCACAGCACAATTTCTTTTCTGTTTTATTAAGCTGTAAAATCTGTGCACGCTCCATCTTTCCACAGATTGCTCTTAAGATTTAAGTGAGGGTTCATAACCATGATATATTTAGCAGAGCATTGTCTTTAAATTGATCGCCGTGTCCTGCCTCTGGCCCGGAATGTCCTCCCTCTTCATATCTGACAGATGATAACTCTCCACACCTTCAAATCCTTATTAAAGGCACAACTTCTCCCTGAGGCCTTCCTTGACTAAACCTTCATTTCCTCTTCTCCCACTCCCTTCTGCACTTGGATTTGTGCCCTTTATTCACCCCTCCCTCAGACCCATAGTACTCAGGAACATACCTGTACGTCATTTACTTATATTCATGTCTGCTTTCCCCCTCAGATCTGTAAGCTCACTGTGGGCAGGGAATATATCTGCCAACTCTGATATATTGCAACCTCCCAAGCACTTAGTACAGTGCTCTGTATACACTAGGCACTCAATAAATAAGACTGATTGATTGTCAGGGAAGGACCACAAAGCGAAGATGGATGTTGGGAAGTTCTGCTGGTCACACGGAAAGGGAAAGGGGGAATCGTAACGCAGTACGGTGAAGTGGATAGGCACAGGCCTGAGAGTCAGAAGGTCATGGGTTCTAATCCCAACTCCGCCACATGTCTGCTGTGTGACCTTGGGCAACTCACTTCACTTCTCTGGACCTCTGTCACCTTATCTGTAAAATGAGCTCCATGTGGGACAGGGACTGGATCCAACCCCAGTGTTTAATATAATGCCTGGAACATAGTAAGCACTTAACAAACACCATACTTATCATAATTACTACAACACGCTTAGGAATCACCATAGGTCTGGGTCAAATAGCAAATTATCAACCAGTTTTATGTTATTAATGGATCAATCATATTTATAAGCGCGTAGTACAGTGCTCTGCACACAGTAAGCGCTCAATAAATACAATTGATTGATTTTACTGAGCACTTACCGTATGCAGGGCAATGAACCAAGCGTTTAGGAGAGTACAGTGTAACAATATAACAGACATATTCCCTGCCAACAGTGAGCTTTTAGTCCAGAGGGGAAATGGACATTTAGAGAGATAAATGAATAAATTACAAACACATACATAATCTTCTGGGCTGAGTGCGGGGGGTGAAAAAAGGGAACGGGAGAAGAGTAAACGAGGGCTACATCAGAGAAGCCTTCGTGGAGGAGATGGGCCTTCAATAAGGTTTTGATGGTTGGAAGAGTAATTGTCTGTCGGATATGCAGTGGGAGGGTGAGCTCGTTGTGGACAGGAATTAAAAATTGCTGGAACAAACAATTGTGCCTCTTTGTTGTTATATTGTACTCTCCTAAGTGCTTAGTACATTGCTTTGCACACAATAAGCACTCAGTAAATATGACTGAATGAAGGTATGAATTAGGGTGTCCCAGGCCAGAGGCAAGACTCCTTGGTGGTGGTGGAGAGATAGACAAGATCGACGTACACCTAGAAGGTTGGCATTAAAGATTGTGCCTGTTGTGTATACACCAAACTACTTACAACTTGAGAGAATTCAACCATCGAGCAATCAAACTGAATTTCCTTGGAGCTCTGGAGAGGTAGCCTAAAATAAGACACAAACCCTGGATCCCTGCCCACAAGGGAATTACCATCTAGCTGAGGAAAGAGACATAAAATAATTTACAAAGAAGAAAAGCTCCAATAGTATCGGATGTAAAATATGGACCAGAGTATGAGGAGAATTAGGAAGCACAAAAATGAGAGAGCCATGCATAAGTGCCAAGAACACTGAAGGGAGGACTTGGGGAGAAGTTATTTTCCAATTAATACCAGCAATTACAAAGCACATATTCCCTGCCCTCAAAGGAGTCTCACAGAGAACTCCTACGCAGTATATGAATTTCAGGACCACACAGACAAAAGGGAGTAGTTTTCTTTGGCTATTCCTAAGCTACTTGCTCCTGCCAATCCTGTGGTATAACTGAGTTTTTGATGAGAAATCTGAGATGCAGCAAGAGGTATTAAACAAATCACATTATTTTGACATATATCACTTGGAGAACGTTTGAAACTTGGAAGGTTCATAATGTTTCTGCTCACGTTACGGTGGTGGACCAACTACTATTTATGGTTCCATCTTCTTCCACATCAAACAGAAACTCCTTGCCATTGGTTTCCAAGCCCTCAATCTCCTTGTCCTCTCCTACCTCACCTCGCTGCTCTCCTACTAAACCCAGCCCGCATACTTCACCCCTCTAATGTCAATGTTCTCACTGTGCCTCCATCTTGTCTATCTCATCGCCGACCACTCAGCAACATCCTGCCTCTGGCCTGGAATGCCCTCCCTCCTCAAATCAAACAATGATTCTTCCCTCTTTCAAAGCCTTAACAAAGGCCCATCTCCTCCAAGAGGTCTTCCCTGACGAAGCCCTCCTTCCTCTTCTCCCACTCCCTTCTGCATCGCTCTGACTTGCTCCCTTTATTCAACCCTCTCCCAGGCCCACAGCACTTAAGTCCACACCTGTCATTTATTTATTTACAACAATGTCTGTCTCCCGCTCTAAACTGTAAATTAAAAAAAAAATTAAAGATATGGACTTAAGTGCTGTGGGGCTAGGAGGAGGAATGAATAAAGGGAGCAAGTCAAGGTGGTGCAGAAGGGAGTGGGAGAAGAGGAAAGGAGGCTTAGCCAGGGAAGGCATCTTGGAGGAGATGGGCCTCGGTACGGCTTTGAAGGTGTGAAGTGTCACTGTCTGTCAGATATGAGGAGGGAGAGCGTTCCAGGCCCGGGGCAGAATGTGGGCTAGTGGTCAGTGGCAAGATAGATAAGACAAAGGCCCACATTCTGTTCAAGCCTGACCATTTCAATACTCACCAAAATATCCTCTTCACGTCTTCCTATCTGTTCATAATTTTAATGTGTGTCTCCCTTGCTACATTGTAAGCTCCTCGGGGACTGCGGTCTTGTCTGTTAGTTCTAGAGTTGTCTCCCAACCCCACGGTACAGTACCCTGTGCACAGCAGACCCTCAAATATGGCTTTGTTCTATCTACAGAAGTATCTTCCAGAGCAAACAGCAACATCGCCAACCCATCGTAGCCAAAATTCTACAAGCCTTCACTTCACTAATGTTTGTAGAATACTCAAAGTCTTCTCCTGATTTCCCAGATTCAACTACCACACAATTCGCCCCAGGAAAAAAACACCACTCCTTTATGGAAATAACCTATTTGGCATTCTGAGTATTGTTCTCTAGAGAACATGTAGTTGCTTATTGACTGTGTTCAAATGCTTTGAAAACCATTTCATGTGCCACTTACATTCAATGTTGAAAGTCAAATCTTAAATTGACTTAGTTGCCCGTCTTTTCGCATCACAATACAAAAACCTACAAATGTACATAGACGGTGCATTCTCTGCTTTACTAATGCTAGTACGGCACTTGAAATCTTCTCCTGCTTTCCAATTACCGTACTTACATCTGGTAGCTGAATCATGAGGATCACGCCAAAAAAGAACAAAAAAACCCATTCTTTTATGGAAATAATTTATCAACATTCTGAGTACTGTACTACAGAGAACATGTAGCTACTTTTTTACTGTGTTCAAATGCTTTGCAAACTATTACATTTGCCACTCAAATTCAATGTTACAAGTCAAATCTTTAATTGACTTAGTTGCCTGTGTTTTCGCTTTCATTACTTGGGGTAGTCACCGAATCTTCCCTTCAGAAAATTAAATCAATGCCCTGATGCAGTGACAGAAGACAATGAACAGATTGGGAGTTTTGACGAACCTCCCTTCCCCCCCATAAAAGAAAATTTAGATTCTGCATCACTCTAATGAATGCTGTCTGAAAGATAATTCCTTTAGAAAGGGGCACTATTCCATAAGCTCCTTGACCTTCCGTTCCCAATGAAGTCACTCCCAGGGTTTGGAAAATTAAATGATTCGTTAAACCATCGCTATTCATTCTGAAATCACTAAATGACTGAAGAAAATACAATGGAAATGTTATGACCACAGTCTTCATTTCCCAAGAGTTATTGGGAAGGCAACGAAAGGGCTGAATGTGTTACAGTAATGCCCACAAAATCTCTTGCGTCAGATCGTTAGACTGTAAGCTCCTTGTGGGCAGGAAACATGTCTACTAATTCTGCCATACCGAACTCTCCTAAGCACTTGGTACAGTGCTCTGCAAACAGTAAGCGCTTAGTACCACTGATTGATACCTGAATGAAGTACTTAGTACAGTGCTCTGCACATAGTAAGCGCTCAATAAATACGATTGATGATGATGAAGGAGTCTCCCGGCAATGTGTCTCAGTTCTGAGACTGCACAACTGAGAAGCAGCGTGTCCCACAGAACACGTCGTGCTTAAACAAATCCATCAGTGGTATTTACTGAGCTCTATGTGCAGAGCACTGTACTAAGTGCTTGAGTACAATACAGCAGAATTAACGGACACTTTCCCTGCCCACAATAAGCTTACAGTCTAGAGGGAGAGACAGACATTAATATGAATACGTCATTTATAATACACAAAATATATATATATTTTTTTTAAAGATATAATGATGGTCTTTGTTAAGCGCTTACTATGTGCAAAGCACTGTTCGAAGCGCTGGGGGGATACAAAGGTGATTAAGTTGTCCCACGTGGGCCTCACAGTCTTAATCCCCATTTTACAAATGAGGTAACAGAGGCTCAGAGAAGTGAAGTGACTTGCCCAAGGTAACACAGCAAGCACGTGGCGGAGCGGGGATTCGAACCCATGACCTCTGACTCCAAAGCCCGGGCTCTTTCCACTGAGCCACGCTGCTTCTCTATCATATAAGATATGTAACTAAGGGGTGTGGGGTCAAAGCGATTATCAAATGTCCAAAACACAATGTCCAGAATACAATAGGGAGATTGTTGTGAATGCATAAATCACAGCATCTTGGACTTTGTCTAATCATCACTAGCCACCAGCAAGGAGCCTGTTTTGGACTCAGCCACCAATGGGATGAGCATGGTCTAGTGGCTACAGCTCACATCTAGGAGTCAGAAGGACCTGGGTTCTAATCCTGACTCCACCACTTGTCTGCTGTGTGACCTGGGGCCAGTCTCTCCACTTCTCAGGGCCTGTTACCGCATCTGTCAAATGGGTATTAAGACCGTGAGCCCCATGTGGGACAGGGACAGTGTCCAGTGGCATTTGCCTGCATCCACCCCATCGCTTAGTACAGTGCCTAGCACATAGTAAGCACTCAACAAATACCACAGTTATTAAACCAGCCCCCCCTCACCACGTTCAGCTCTGTCACACAAACCCATCACCTCTCGGGAAACGCTTTTGCCGTGGGCCTTTGAGCTCCGTTCTTCGCTCTGGCAAAGAAGCAACGGCAGGGTGGGATGGAAACTGCAAATTGAATTACCACATTGAGCGATGTTGTAGCGTGGATGCGGGGAGCTCGCTAATAAACCAGAAAATGCAAATAAATATTGAAAGTCACCAAAGCGGCAAGGAATTCGTGACCTAAGAGTGATCGCAGGCGAATGCATCTCAGAGCCTGTGGTAAGGAACTGAGAAGCCGTGTGGCCTAGTGGATAGAGCGGGGGTTTGGGGAGTCAGAAGGACCTGGGTTCCAATCCCGGCTCTGCTACCTGTCTGCTGTGTGGCCGAGGGCGTGTCACTTTGCTTCTCTGTGCCTCAGTTTTCTCATCTGCAAAATGGGGATCCCTCTTGTCCCTCCCAGTAAGCGCTTGGGAGAATACAATCCCACAGAATTGGCATATTCCTCCGGCTCTTATTGGCTCTTAAGTGCTAAGTTCAAAAAGATCACCATATTGGATGCAGTGCCCGCCCAACAAGAGTCTCACCATCTAATAGGAACAGAGAGAGGTTATTTTATCACCATTGGACAGAATAAGGGGACTAAAGCCCAGAGAGGTTAAGGAACTTGCCCAAGGTCACGTAGGATGCCAGTTCAGAGCCGCAACAAGAACCCAGGTCTCCCGACTCACTTATCCATGGTCTTTTCGTTAGGCAGAGTGTGAGCCCCATCTGTGACAGGGACTGCAACCAACCTGATTTGCTTGTATCCACCCCAGTGCTTAGTACAAAGTAAGTGGTTAACAAATACCATTATTATTATTTTCTCCCATCGATAATGGGATAATGGATTCTCTGGGATCCAACCCAGCCCGCACCCTCCACTCCTCTGCCGCTAATCTCCTCACCGTGCCTCGTTCTCGCCTGTCCCGCCGTTGACCCCCGGCCCGCGTCATCCCCCTGGCCTGGGATGCCCTCCCTCCAAACATCCGCCATGCTAGCTCTCTTCCTCCCTTCAAGGCCCAACTGAGAGCTCACCTCCTCCAGGAGGCCTTCCCAGACTGAGTCCCCTCCTTCCTCTCGCCCTCCTCCCCCTCTCCATCCCCCCCGCCTTACCTCCTTCCCCTCCCCACAGCACCTGTATATATGTATATATGTTTGTACCTATTTATTACTCTATTTTATTTGTACATATTTATTCTATTTATTTTATTTTGTTAATATGTTTTGTTTTGCTCTCTGTCTCCCCCTTCTAGACTGTGAGCCCACTGTTGGGTAGGGACTGTCTCTATATGTTGCCAACGTGTCCTTCCCAAGCGCTTAGTACAGTGCTCTGCACACAGTAAGCGCTCAATAAATACGATTGAATGAATGAATGAATGATAACTGACAAGTCACAGCTCTACCAGCTGAGGAATAGAGTTAGTAGACATAATAATAATGATATAATTTATTAGCATTTACCATTTGCCAAACACTATGCTAAACACTAGGGTAAATATTAGATAATCAGATGGGACACAGACCACAAGCCCCATGTGAGACAGGGACTAAGAAGGAGAGGGAATAGTATTTTTCCCCATTTTCCAGAAGAAGAAATTGAAGGCCAAAGAAGTGACTTGTCCAAGGTCAAATGGCAGGCCAGGGCTGGTGTTTGCCTCGTGACTCCCGAACCACTGTTCTTTCTGCTAGACCACATCATGGCCTAGTGGATAGAACCCGGGTCTGGAGATCAGCAGGATGTGGGTTCTAATCCTGCCTCCACCACTTGTCTGCTGAGTGACCCTGGGCAAATCCCTTCACTTCTCTGGGCCTCAGTACTCTCATCCTTTAATTCATTCAATCATATGTACTAAGCATTTATGTGTGCAGAGCACTGTACTGAGCACTCTAAATGTGGATTAAGACTTTGAGCCCTATGTGCAACTGGGACTGTGTCTACCCCGATTATCTTGTATCTACTCCAGTGCTTAGAACAGTGCCTGGTGCATAGTAAGTGTTTAACAAATACCACAATTATCATTATTACTACCTCCCTTTTCTTCCTATTGCTTAGTACAGTGCTCTGCACACAGTAAGCGCTCAATAAATACGATTGATTGATTGATTAAAGTGACTTGCCCAAAGTCACACAGCTGGCAATTGGCAATTTACTCTCCCAAGCACTGGTATATTGCAATGTACACAATAATCACACAGGAAATAATACCAGTCGACTGAATTGATAGTCTGATCACTGAGGACAGACATCACATGCTCTCTTCTGACTCTTAGTACAGCATTCTGCATGTTATGTGTTTAAACAATATAATCGATGGTTGATTGATTATGTAAATCCCTTGTCCCATGCTGGACAAAAAATGAAACTGGATTATCCTGTATATTCTTCAAGGCTTAGCACATAGCATATTCATTCAATCACATTTATTGATCGTTTAATGTGTGCAGAGCACTAAGTGCTTGGGAGAGTGTGCTATAACAATAAAACAATAGTATATGCGCTTAATATCATTAACTGAAGAGGTAGCACACAGTCATCTAAAAAACTTGGAAGTCTAAAATGGAAAAGAAAAAAACAAAAAAGTTCTGCGGCAAAGCACTCACAAAGGAAATATAAGTGGGGAAAAACTCTCTTTTATGTACATCATAATTGTCTTAAGAGTTGTCTGGTTTATTTCCCAAATCGATATTCATAGGAAAATCTAAGTGGGATCCAGTATTAACATCTGCTCAACAGGAGCTAAAGAAACATTTCAGGGAATTAAAGAAGGCAACGTGAGATTACCCATTAGGCCCATCTAAACTCACGAAAACACTGCACAAGACGGAGAGAACCAGGAGAAGCTACCAAACACAGGGGAACGTGTCCAGAGGAGAAAAGCTAGAAGGAGAAAATCAGCTAACAACATATTGTACTCTCCCAAGTGCTAGTATAGAGCTTTGCACACAGTAAGCACTCAATAAGTACGGTTGAATGAATAAATACGATTGAATGAATAAATATGATTGAATGAATGAAAGAACAGGGAAAGGGAGGCTGGATTTCTCTAGGGCAAGAAAGAAACTAAGGCAGCCTGGCCTGGTGAGAAAAGCACGAACCGAGGAGCCAGAGGACCTGTGTTCGCTCAATCGTATTTACTGAGCGCTAACTGTGCGCAGAGCACTGTATTAAGCACTTGGGAAGTACAAATCAGCAACATATAGAGACGGTCCCTACCCAGCAACGGGCTCACAGTCTAGAAATCCTGGCTCTGCTACTCATCTGCTGCATGAACCTGGTCAAGACACTTCCCTACTGAAGGCTCACCTCCTCCAGGAGGCCTTCCCAGACTAAGTCCCCCTTTTCCTCTGCTCCCCCTCCCCTCCCCACGGCCCCGACTCGCTCCCTTTGCTCTACTACCCTCCCTGCCCTACAGCACTTGTATCTATATGTACATATTTATGATTATATTTATTTATATTAATAATGTGTATATACCTATAATTCTATTTAAATTGATGTTATTGATGCCTGTTTACTTGTTTTGATGTCTGTCTCCCCCCTTCTAGACTGTGAGCCCGTTGTGGGCAGGGAGTGTCTCTATTTCTTGCTGAACTGTACTTTCCAAGCACTTAGTACAGTGCTCTGCATACAGTAAGTGCTCAAAAAATACTACTGAATGAACTTCACATCTCTGTACCTCAATTACCCAACCCGTAAAATGAGGATTAAGACTCGGCGTGGGATGTGGACTGTGTCTGACCTGACTAGCTTATATCTATATAAGCATATATCTATCTTCTCAGCATATATCTATGTTGAGAAGCAGCGTGGCTCAGTGGAAAGGAGCACGGGCTTTGGAGTCAGAGGTCATGGGTTCAAACCCCGGCTCCACCACTTAGCTGTGTGACTTTGGGCAAGTCACTTAACTTCTCTGTGCTTCAGTTACCTCATCTGTAAAATGGGGATCAAGACTGTGAGCCCCCCGTGGGGCAACCCGATCACCCTGTAACCTCCCCAGCACTTAGAACAGTGCTTTGCACATAGTAAGTGCTTTATAAATGCCATTATTATTATTATTATTATTATCATCTATCCCGGCACTTGGGACAATGCTTGCCTTGCAGTAAGAGCTTAATACCACAAAGAATAAAATAAATTAAAAACATAATTAAAATGGTCACCCTGCTGCCCGTTTTCAAACTCACGGATCTGGTTTCTGACTCTGGGAAATTTCACTAGTCCCCGCCTCCTCTCACTGATACTTCTGACGTCCATCGCCAGGGAAATCTTGAATTACTCAAGAAACCAGGGGGGCAAGTCTGAGAAAGAAAACCACCAATTGCAACGAGTGTATTTCTGGAAAACCAAAGGTCCAGTTTCTTTGATACCCAGGCTAATCTGCTACAGGCTTCAGGCCTGTGCTAGTTTTTAGGCATTAAGTGCTCAGCGCACAGTGACAGATTGACCATTCAGGATGTTCAAATAATAACTAATAATAGGAATAGTATTTGTTACGTGCTTACTATGAGCCAACCACTGTACTAAGGGCTGAGGTAGATTTAAGATAAACAGGTCAGGCTTAGTCCCAATCCATAAGTGGCATTTGAGTGCTTGCTACATGCAGACGGCACTGTGCTAAACACTCGGGAGGGTACAATCCAATAGATTTGTTGGCCACCCAACCACAAGGAAGTTACAATCTAGGGAGAGAAACAGGTGTTACAATAAATGACAGATTGCAGAAAGGACAGAGTTGAGGGAAATGGACATAACTGCGGGACTGGGGTATATAAGTGCTTAAGGGATAATAATCATCATCAATCGTATTTATTGAGCGCTTACTATGTGCAGAGCACTGTACTAAGCACTTGGGAAGTACAAATTGGCAACATATAGAGACAGTCCCTACCCAACAGTGGGCTCACAGTCTAAAAGACTAAAATAATAATAACTTTAATTAAATTATGGTATTTATTAGGCGCCCACAATGTGCCAAGCACTGTTTTAAGCACTGGAGTAGATACAAGGTAATCAGGTTGGACACGGTCCCTGTCCCACATGAGGACCACACTCTTTATCCCCATTTTACAGATGAGGTTACTGAGGCACAGAAAAGTGAGTGACTTGCCCAAGGTCACACAGCAGACAAGTGGCAGAGCTGGGATTAGAACCCACGACCTCCTGATTCCCAGGCCCATGCTCTATCCCACTTCATCGTAGTGCTTTTCTGTGTATTCTTTTAGAAGTTAGTACAGTGTTCTGCACACAGTGGGAACTAAATAACAGTGATTGACATTGATTAACCTCCCTGGGCCTCAGTTTTCTCAACTGCAGCATGAGATCAATCATACCCGTCTCTTCCTCACAGGGATATTGTGAGGACAAAAATGAGAAAAGTCGGTTGAAAGCACCTAGGAAGAGAAACATTTTACAGAGTCACTGCATTTCATCAGCCCGGCAGAAAGACTTATCTTTGAAACCCTGAAAGATTTAGCAGTGTCGTTGATTCAGAGCCGGTGCTGCGCTACTTTCCCGAAACTATTTTGGCCTGCTGAATTACTCGGTGAGAAATTATTTTACAATCTGAACGACGGGTGACATTTAGCTTACAGAGCAGGAAACATAATGGGAGAAGCAATTCTGAAACCTAATTGCTAATAACGTGAATAAATAACGTCTGATAAATATGTTAACAAACCATTCTGGTGATACTGAACACATGCACACTTACAAGGAGTTAACATTCAGAAATTCACATTTAATGATCTTACTATTTAATAGTGTTGCTCTTGGAAATACCTGAGATTGTCCCTCTAGAAAGCGTTCCCTGTGATAATCGCCACAGTGCACTCAATTCCTCTTCGTCTTCTTCAGTGCTAACTTGAAAAACTGGCTGGACAATTTGCATAATCGTTCTACAAATGATAGGAAAGTTACCTCTTAGCTGGGTGTTTTGGATTTTTGGTTGGGCTTTTTTTTATTTTGGAATTTCTATTCATTTCAAAGCTTTGTTAAGGCAATAACTTGCTGACAATGTGCTTTTAAATGATGACAGATCACAAATAGTATTGGGAGTCTTCAGATAAAAAGAAACACACAGTTGATCTCGAAGCCGTAAGCTCCTTGTGAGCAGGGAATGTGTCTACCAACTCTGCTATACTGTACTCTCCCAAGCATCTGGCACAGTGCTCTGCCCACAGTAAGGGCTCAAGAAATATCATTGACGATGATCTCGTTATTACGTGTCAAGATTTGCACCAACGTACCCATCCTGCTATTGAAGCTTTGACACATCTCTTCTGGATGGCAAACACATTTGGGACAGGGAACACGTCTGCTAATTCTGCTCTATTATACTCTCCCAAGTCCTTAGTACAGCGCTCTGCACACAGTAAGCACTCAATAAATACCATTGATTGATAGCCACTTCTTTTTCCACCAGTCGGAATTGTACTTAAGGCTCCGTCTCCCCCACTCACTTCTACTCAATTCAATCGTATTTATTGAGTGCTTACTACGTTTTGGAGAGAGCAATATAACAATAAACAGACAAATTCCCTGCCCACAATGTTCCTTGAGTTCAGGGATCATGCCTGATAATCACCACATTCTCTCAAGTGCTTAGCACAGTGCCCTACACCCAGCAAGCTTTTGATAAATACCTCTCGTTGATTGACTGAAGCGATTTACCCAAAGACCTCAGGTGAGGCTTGGCTCACAGTAAGCACTCACTACATACCATCACCATTATTAACATGGTTACTATTTATGCTAAAAAACTTTCCATGAGCACCAATATCAGCCCATGTCGAATACACAACTGAAGTGAATTTGTCTGTAATTCAGGGCCAAGAATGATGTATGTTCTTGGAACAGCATAGCGTGATGGATAGAGCATGGGCCTGGGATTCGGAAGGTCATGGGTTCTAATCTCAGCTCCGCCACTTGTCTGCTGTGTCACCTTGGGCAAGTCACTTCGCTTCTCTGGTGAGAAGCAGCATGGCTTAGTGGAAAGCGCACGGGCTTGGGAGTCAGAGGTCGTGGGTTCTAATCCCGGCTCTGCCACTTGTCAGCTGTGTGATTTTGGGCAAGTCGCTTGACTTCTCTGTGTCTCAGTTACCTCATCTGTAAAATGGGGATTAACACTGTGAGCCCCACGTGGGACAACCTGATTAGCTTGTATCTATCCCAGAGCTGGCACATAGTAAGTGCTTAACAAATACCATAATTATTATTATTATTATTATGTTGGCCTAAAATATCCAGATAATTGAGGCAAAAGTGATTCCAAAGGCATGGTTATCCAGATGAATGTCTCCACTCTGTGATCTACTTTGGAAAGTAGATGTGGTTGGAAAGGGATCCATGTGATTCTTCATTCCCCTCTCAGCATTTGGGATTGAGGTATGGAATTGGGGTCTTTTTTAAATGATATTTCTTAAACGCTTTCTAAGTGCCAGGTACTGTACTAACCCGTTGGGGTAGACACAAGCTTATCAGGTTGGACACAGTCTCTGTCCCACATGGAGCTCACCGTCTTCATCCCCATTTTACAGATGAGGTAACTGAGGCCCAGAGAAGTGACGTGGCTTACCCAAAGTCACAGAGCAGACAAGTGGCAGAGCTGGGATTAGAATCCATGACCTAATGACTCCCAAGCCACTATGCTACCCACTATGCTGTTTCTTATTACTTGCAGGGCAGTCACCTAGCTTCTCTGTGCCTGAGTTGCCTCATCGGTAAAATGGGAATTAAATCCTCCTCCTTCCAATTTAAAATGTGAGCCCCACGTGGGATAGGGACTGCTTCAATCAATCAATCAATCCTATTTATGGAGCGCTTACTGTGTGCAGAGCACTGCACTAAGCGCTTGGGAAGTACAAGTTGGTAACATATAGAGACAGTCCCTACCCAACAGTGGGCTCACAGTCTAGAAGAGGAGTGACAGACCACAGAGAGAGAGTGACAATAAAGGTTGTTCCACTCACCACAAACAATCCTGTCACAACAGCCACATCTAAATCATCCGGACGTCATTTTCAGTATGATTACTGCCTAGTCCTCGAACCTCCACGCTCCCCTCTGCTGTCGCTACTTTTGCGGCCTCGCCGGTGACGTGGTTAATTAACACCTCACCCAAGTATGACAACTCTTGGCGATTCGGGAAGTGTGAAATTGCTCTCTTGGCAGGATGGGGACAAAGAATGAGTCTAGTGTCATTACAGTGGCTCTTCCTCTCTTCACAAAATTAAGCACTGTACCGAGCAGAATGTGTTCTGAGAGTCAAAGAAACCTTCCCTTGGTGGCCGGAGAGGAGGGTATTAATTCTGATCTACAGTTTTTGGGTCAGAGCCATGGTGGAGGGTCTCAACTTTCATTCTGTCCTAAGGCTGATTAATCAATCCATCAAACAACAGTATTCACTGAGCACTTACTGAGTGCAGAGCACTGTACTTAGCCCTTGGGAGAGTACAACAGAGTTGGAAGACATGTTCCTTGCCTGCAAGGAGTTTATAGACTAGAGGGACACTAATAAGAAAAAAATGAATTATAGATATGTGCATAGGTTCTGTGGGGCTGAGAGTGGGGTGAATACCAAGTACTCCATGGGTACAGATCCATTCATTCATTCATTCAATCGCATTTATTTAGCACTTACTTTGTGCAAAGCACTGTATTAAATGCTCGGGAGAGTACTCTATAGAATGAACAGACACATTTCAAAGTGTAATAATGATCACATGAATGATGACGGTATTACATTCATTCAATCGCATTCGAGTGTTTAACTGTGTGCAAAGCGCTGTACTAAACGCTTGGGAGGATACACTTCAACAATAAAGAGCTGCATTCCAAAGTGTAATAATGATCATATTGATGATGATGGTATTTGTTAAACGCTTACTCTGTGTCAAGTGCTGTTCTAAGCCCTGGGGTGGATACAAGCTATTTAGGTTGTACACAGTCCCTGTCCCACACGGGGCTCACAGTCTTGATCCTCACTTTACAGGTGAGGGAACCGAGGCCCAGAGAAGTGAAGTGATCTGCCCAAAGTCACACGGCAGACAGGTAGCCAAGATTAGAACCCAGGGCCTTCTGACTCACAAGCCCGTGCTTGACCCCCAAGGTCATGCTGCTTCCCATAGATGACAAGGAAGGAAGAAGGATTGGGGGGAAGAGGGAGTAAGTGGGGAAGGCCTCTTGGAGGAAGTGTATGTAACCTTAATAAAGATTAAAAATAAAGAGTATAGTATGCCTAAAGGAGTCCATCCTTTACTTATTTCTTGACACTGAACTTGGAAGTGCTCACCCGCACTGACCTGGTGACATTTTTGGCTAAAAAAGAGGAGCATGAGTTATAATTATCCACGCCAAGTGATTGACCCAAATGACCCAAATTGAAACTGAACAGTGAGTCGCCATTCAGGCCTAACCACTCCCGCCTTGGCAAACCAGGGGGAGGTCAGATGACCTGGGTTCTAATTCCACCTCTGTCACTTGTCTGCGGTGTGACGTTGGGCAAGTCACTTCACTTTCCTGGGCCTCGGTTCCCTCATCTGAAAAATGGGGATTAAGACTGTGAGCCCCATGTGGGACACTAGATATGTCTACACTGATTAGCTTGTAGAATAAAAGCTGTGAGCCCCATTCATTCAATTGGATGTATGGAACGCTTACTGTGTACAAAGCACAGTACTAAGCGCATGTGGGATGGGGACCGTGTCCAACCTGATTAGCTTGTGCTACCCCAGGGCTTTGAACAGTGCTTAGCACTGGCAGGATGGGGCAGACAAGGAGCTTAGTATCATGGTTCCTGCTTTTCCTCTCTTCACAAAATTAAGGTTCACACAGAGCAAGACAAGCAGGCAAAGACTCACTGTGGGCCGGGAACGTGTCTACCAACTCTGTTATATTGTCCTCTCCTAAACATTCAGTACAGTGCTCTGCATGCAGAAAGTGCTCAATAAATACCACTGACTGAAAGAGAGAGGGCAAGGGAGACATAGAGATTGAGCTACTAATACCTGAATATGGAATGTCAAAGAGAAGTAAGAATCGTGGGGCCATAAAAACTGGGAATTAGTCAAGACATAGTAATAGTACGGTCATTTTGGACACGGATCACGTCCACCGCTCTGCTATAAAGAACTCTCCCAATGGCTTAGTACAGTGCTCTACACACAATAAATGCTCAATAAAAGTGCTTGATCAATGGATTGAATAATGACGATGAAAATAATCATAACACTTCCCAAGTGCGTACTCTAGATGAGAAGCAGTGTAGCTTAGTGGAAAGAGCATGGGTCTGCCCCTCACCTGCTGCGTGACCTTGGGCAAGTCACTTTACTCCTCTGGGCCTCGGTTTCTTTATCTGTAAAATGGAAATAAGATACCTGTTGTTCTTCCCTCTCAGGGACCATGGGGCAGGGACTGTGTCCAACTTGATCATCTCATATTATGGGGGTTTTTTTTAAATTATGTAGGACTAAAATTGACGCAGCCCAAAATATAGATTAATTGGCTTCACCTAAGGATAACTTAAATTGATGGAGTTTAGACAGGAGTTTTAAGATTCTTCTCATTAGTCATTTAAATTAGGATTGAAGAAGTTCGTTACGTGAAGAAACCTATTCAAAATGTTGTGATTCTCATTACGGAAACACATACTTTTCTCAAATGGAATTAACTTTAGTGCTCGAAAATCGTGATTTCTTGGGTTTCAGTACAAGAAAAACATTTTGATGCGCTAAGTAGAAATAAATCAGAAATCAATGAAACAGATCTCCCTGGAAATGTTCAAATGACAAAAATGAAGGGAGAGAACCCGTAGAAAACCAATTTTGGTTCTCCTCCAGACCTAAGTATTTGCAAATGACTTGGGAATCTCAAGATCTAGTCTTCCATTTTATGGGAGAAAACTGACCCAAAGTCACTGGGTGGTTAAACAAAAAAATTACTCCTTAGGTCAGCCAGGAATTTTTTAATGTGAAAGCCTCCATGAGCCCCTGTGCGCAGAGAATGTATGTTCTGACTGCTGTTCTGTTTTCCCCCAATCATCTGATACAGTTGACACTTTATGAACAACAATAATCGATCAATTGATGGACTGGGGGCGAATTTGGGATGGCATTTTTTGGAACTGGAGTGACTAAAACAGCACTGTCTAGAGGATAGAGCATGGGCATAGGAGTCGGAGGATCTGGGTTCTAATCTCAGCTCCTCCCCTTACCTGCTGGGTGACCCTGGGCAAGTCACTTCACTTCACCTCAGATCCCTCATCTGTAAAATGGGGATTAAGACTGAGCTCCACGTAGGACAGGAACTGTGTCCATCCTAATTGGCTTGTATCCACCCCACTGCTTAGTACAGAACCTAGCACAGAATAAGTATTTCATAAATACCACACTTATTGCCCACTCTCTGCTTAATGCTGAGACAGACCAGGCTGATACAGACAGCCAAACCTGCCAATCGAAAAATGGTATTTACTGAGTGCTGACTGTGTGCAGAGCACTGTACTAAGCACTTTGGAGAATACAACAGAGTTGGTACACTTTTTCCTGCCCACAAGAAGCTTACAGTCGAGAGGGAAACACCCCTGGCGTAAAAGTCGTCAGCCCAAGTTATACAATGACCAGGGTTCTGATCGCATTTTGGCCACTTACTTGCTATGTGTCTCTGGCCAAATCATCTAACCTTCTGTGAACCTCAGTTCTTTAGACTGTAAGTTCATTGTGGGCAGGGAATGTATCTGTTTATTGTTATACTATACTCTTCCAAGCACTTAGTACAGTATTCTGCACATAGTAAACTCTATTTATTTTATTTGTACATATTTATTCTATTTATTTTATTTTGTTAATATGTTTTGTTTTGTTCTCTGTCTCCCCCTTCTAGACTGTGAGCCCACTGTTGGGTAGGGACTATCTCTATCTGTTGCCAACTTGTACTTCCCAAGCGCTTAGTACAGTGTTCTGCACACAGTAAGTGCTCAATAAATACAATTGAATGAATGAATGAATGACTAGTAAATGCTCAATAAATATGAGGGAATGAATAAAATGGACATAAAACAAGGTACAATGGTCAACTCAGGCTGAGATTGTGTCCAATGTGATAATCCTGTCTATACCTCAGCATTTTATTAAGCATTTTTGTGGTGTCTGATAGATGCACTTACAGTTTATCAGTGATAACAATAATAATAATTGTGGTATTCGACATGTACTTACCATGTGCCAAGCACTGAATTAGGCATTGAGGTAGTCACAAGATAAAGTTGGACACGGTGCCTGTCCCACAGGGGTGTCACAGTTTGAAATCAGAAGCAGAACAGCCTCACAGAAGAGGAAACAGAGGCACAGAGAAGTGATTTGTCCAAGATCACCCGGCAGGTGAGTGGTCGGACTAGAACCCAGGTCTTCGCCCTCCCACTAAGCCACGTTGTTTTAGTTTGAGAAATCATAATGGCCATGTCTACAAAGGGTGTGTGAATCATTGCTGACAAAGGCATATATGGCCAGCTACGCCTGAAACGCTGCTTAGAAGTTTGGCAACAGCCCCAAGAGGTAGTTTAATATCCCTTAGTGATGGCAGGTAACTCTAATGTTGCCCATGAGGAAGAAAGCCTGTGATTGAAAAGCTTTTCAATTGAACGGGAAAAGCCATGCACTCTGAGCAAAATCCACTTCCTTCTTTGAGGAAATAAGGCTCGTTGGCTAATCCGTGGCTCGAGGCAGAGGGAACCTTAGCTTTCTCAGCGAGAAAATAGACTCTATTCCAAAATCTGCCTCCTTCCCCTGACTCGTTAAGACAGCCTCTCTTCGGGGGGCTCTGAGATTTGGTAGAAGCCAGGGCATGGGGCAACCTGTTGGGATCAATCAGCGGTATTTATTGGGAGATTACTATGTGCAGAGCACTGTACTAAGCGCTTGGGAGAGTCCTGTACCACAGACTTAGCAGATACGTCCACTGCCCAAAACGAGCTTCCAGTTTAGAGCGGGAGACAAATATTAATATGAATAAATGTCATTTATAACACATAATTTAAAGATATGCACATAAGGGCTGTGGAATAATGACAATATGGAAAGGAACAGATCTTCTGGGGATGGGAAGGGGAAAGGAGAGGATGCCAAGCTGCTTTCAACAAACTTTGGGAATCACAGAATTCCTGCAGTGGACATCCTGTTGGATGTCAGAGCAAACTACTATCATTTACATGTGTGGAATTCATTTCTTTGAGTAGGTATAATGGTGAATAATAATTATGGTATTTTTTAAGTGATTACTATGTGCCAGGCACTGGACTAAACACTGGAGTGGATACAAGCAATGTGGGTTGGAAGAGTCCTTGTCCCATGTGGGCCTCATAGTCTTAACTGCCATTTTACAGATGAGATAACTGAAGCCCAGAGAAGTGAAGTGACTGGTCCAAGGTCACACAGCAGACAAGTGGCTGAGCTGAGAGTAGAACCAATGGCCATCTGACTCCAAAGCCCGGGCTCTATCCACTTTGCCATGATAGTGAAGACAAGACCTGACCCTGAGCTTGTCAATCAACCAATCAATCAGATTCATTGAGCGCTTAACTGGGTACAGAGCACAGCACTAAGCACTTGGGAGAGTACAGAGTTGGTAGACACTCTCCTTACCCACAGTGAGCTTACAGTCTGTTCATTCAATCATATTTACTGAGCGCTTAGTGTGTAGAAAGCACTGTACTAAGCCCTTGAGAGAGTACAATTAATTCATTCATTCAATCATCATCATCATCAATCGTATTTATTGAGCACTTACTATGTGCAGAGCACTGTACTAAGCGCTTGGGAAGTACAAATTGGCAACATGTAGAGACAGTCCCTACCCAACAGTGGGCTCACAGTCTAAAAGGGGGAGACAGAGAACAAAACCAAACATACTAACAAAATAAAATAAATAGAATAGATATGTACAGGTAAAATAAATAAATAAATAAATATATACAAACATATATACATATATACATATTTATTGAGCGCTTACTGTGTGCAGAGCACTGTACTAAGTGCTTGGAAAATACAAGTTGGCAACACATGGAGATGGTCCCTGCCAACAGATACATTCCCTGCCCACAGTGAGCTCACAGTTTAAAGGGGGAAACAGACATCAGCAGAAATAAATGACAGATATGGACATAAGTGGTGTGGGGTGGAGGGACGAGTGAATAAAGGATGAAAATCCAAGTGTAAGGGCGATGCAGAAGGGAGTGGGAGTAGAGTAAATGAGAGCTTAGTCAGGGAAGGCCTCTTGGAGATGTCCCTTCAATAAGTCTTTGAAGGCAGGGAGAGCGATCGTCGGCCAGATATGAGGAGACTAAATAAACATATTTATTACTCTATTTATTTATTTCTTTTACTTGTACATATCTATCCTATTTATTTTATTTTGTTAGTATGTTTGGTTTTGTTCTCTGTCTCCCCCTTTTAGACTGTGAGCCCACTGTTGGGTAGGGACTGTCTCTATATGTTGCCAATTTGTACTTCCCAAGCGCTTAGTACAGTGCTCTGCACATAGTAAGCGCTCAATAAATACGATTGATGAGGAGGAGGAGGAGGAGGAGAAGGGAGGGCATTGCAGGCCAGAGGCAGGACGTGGACGAGAGGTCGGTGGTGGGATAGACGAGATGGAAGCACAGTGAGAAGGCTGGCATAGCGGAGCCGTGTGTGTGGGCTGGGCTGGAGTAGGACAGTAGCCAGATGAGATAGGAGGGGGCAAGGTGAGTGAAGACTTCAAAGCCGATGGTGAGGATTTTCTGTTTGATGTGGAAATGGGTGGGCAACCACAGGAGGTTCTTGAGGAGTGGGGAAACTTGGACTGAATGTGACTGTGAGCCCACTGCTGGGTAGGGACTGTCTCTATATGTTACCAACTTGTACTTCCCAAGCGCTTAGTACAGTGCTCTGCACACAGTAGGCGCTCAATAAATACGATTGATGATTGATGATGAATGTCTTGTAGGAAAATGATGCAACTATCATGGTATCCTGCCATAATAACAATAAACCTGGATTCCTGTATAAGATATTGGTTTTAATGGAAACAGTATAGCCTGGTGGAGAAAGCACAGACCCGGGAGTAAGAGGACCTGGGTTCTAGTCCTGAATCTGCCGATTCCCTGCCATGAGACCTTGGGCAAGTCACTTCTCTGTTCCTCAGTTACCTCATCTGTAAAATGGGGATTAAATCCTCCCCCATCCGACTTAGACCGTGAGCGCTACACGAACCAGTGGCTGTGTCAAATCTTCTATCTGCCCCACGGCTTGACACCTAGTAAGCAGTTAAACAGCATTAAAAAATTTTAAAAAGTGGACGGCATTAAGAATCCAGAGGCTCTAGGATTTGTGGAAATGGGCACATTTGGAAAAGTGGCTTTGGCTCAGATAAACCAACAGGCCTTGCTGAGAACAGAGAGTCAGAAAAAAAACCCTAACAGGAGTTTAGTCACGGGTATAAAGCCAAACGTGATGAGATGAAAGGGATCAATCTTGCTTAGATGAATTGTGTTTTCCACCAAATACAGACCGGGTAAGCTGGGCTGAGAGGCTTAGAAAATTGAGGGAACACAAGCCTTTTTCTACTCTTCTACTCTCTCTTAAGCTTGCTTAACAGTGCTCTTCTCACAAATGGTACTCAATAAATGATGATGGCCTGATTTTATAGAGTGCTTTTAGTCCCCAAATGTTTTAAGCTTACTTACTTCTGTTTTGTCCTCAGAACATTTCTGTGAGGGGAAAAGCAGGTTTTAAGTATCCCCATTATGCAGATGAGGAAACCGAGGCCCAGTGAGGCAAAATGACAAGCCCCAGGTCACTTAGCAAGCCAGTGGCGAAGCTAGAAACCAGAAAGGCCAGGGCTCCTGATTCTCTCTTGTGTCTGTTCCACTATACCACGCTGCCCCTACTGCAGATTGAAGATGATGCGGTTTAAAAAGGAAGAAAAATAAAAATTCCATGACCCAGTTACATCTTTTTGACTTACCTGCAAAGCTAATTTTATGAGACAGACGGAGGACTGTGGAACTGAACAAATCAAGTCCATTTTTACAATCCAGTGCTGAGGAAGTCTCAAAGCTAGATGGAATTGAGCTCTTCCAAATGGCATGTGAGAGACGTATTTAAAGGGGGTACCTTTTTCCTCTGTTTATTCATCACAGCCGATATTTTGCGACCCTCGTTACTCCTCATTTAGAAACCAGATGAAACGTTTTCTACATTTTTCAACCTAGCCACTAGGTTACAGTACCGAATCATCAAACGGCTGCGAAGAGTGGCTTAATTAATAGCTCTCAATGGGTCTCTGTGACAACCTGAAGTTCAACAGCTGATTTCTGCTTCCACGTAAAGATTTTCATCATTTCCCTGAAACTAATAGATTTCAAAGTTCTCCGTGCAACAGAGGTCTTACATGAGGGCATTAGTCTTAATTACAAAAAGGTACAGTCCAGTTCCTTCAATGTACAGCAAGGCGGAAGGACCAAAATGGATGTAATATCCATAGAAGGAATTCAAGGAAAAGTTATTTGCTTTTTGCAGAATTATTCAAAAGTGCACAGAGAAAGCGGCTATCGGCAGATTCCTACAGGGCAAACGTCAGCCTGGGAAGTGGCAAGCTGCAGAAGAGCTGCTCACCTCGTGCAGAGGATGCCGAGAAACTGCCACGATGGACCGAGCAGCCTGTCAAGCAGCAATCAGGAGAGTGGGCCGCAGGTAACCTTCTCACTGTACCTCGATCTCGTCTGGCTCGCTGCTGACCTCTCGCCCACATCCTGCCTCTAGCCTGGCACGCCCTCCCAGACCCCCTGACCTTGAGTGGGTGGTCTACTCTCAGCTTGAGAGGGTCCCACCTCTCCCACCAGTCCGGGGGAAGTGGGGGGACAGGGAGCCCACCCATGAACAGAGCGTGCTTTAAGGGACTTTACCTCCCCTCCAAATCTGTGGGAGCTGTACAACAAAGCAGTCTCTGTTCCTTTCTCCTCTTGAACCCTGCCACATCCAAGAGCAGACGTCCCAGTGCGGGCAGACTCCGAGACAAAGCTGTGCTGGTGGTATTTTGAGCCATCGCAGGCAATCGTGGGCTCCCGCGGGGACCCTGGGACTGTTAAGAGCATCTTGTTCTTTGACGCAAGCAAGCTGCCGGGAGATTTGGTTCCTGGGATCCCAGCAGAGATGCAAGTCATTTGGATGGGAGCGGGGATTGCTCCCCTAAAACAGAGGGTGCTGGGAGACTACTACAGTGGACAGACCAGCCTGGAGAGTAGCCATGGGGAGAAGGGCTGCTCTCCTGGAGCAGAGGATGTTGGGCGACTACTGGGGTGCCCTGACGAGTCTGGTGGGAAATGATCGGGGGAGGGGCTGCTTTTCATGAGCAGAAGATGCTGGGAAACCACTACAGCGGAAAGCCCAGCCTGGAGAGCAGCCATCGGAAGACAAGGCAGGTATTATCATCCCCATTTTACAGATGGGGAAATTGAGGTACAGAGAAGTTAAGTGGCTCACCCACGGTCAAATGGCAAGGGGGAGGTGGGATCCATCATCAGAATGCACTAAAAATAACTCTTCTGCGACATCATCACTGGTATCCCTGTGACATCACCACTGGTGTCTTTTTTTTTTTAATGGTATTTGTTAAGTGCTTACTACGTACCAGGCACTAGACTAAGCACGAGGTAGATACAAGCTAATCAGACAGGACACAGTCCATGTCCCACGTGGGGCTCACAATCTTAAACCCGATTTTACAGATGAGGTAATGGAGGCACACAGAAGTGAAGTGACTTGCCCAAGGTCACAGCGCAGAAAAGGGGCGGAGCTGGGATTAGAACCCAGGTCCTTCCAACTCCCAGCCCCATACTCTATCCACTACTGATCAGGCCCACTTAGGCAAAATATTAAACAGATCAATTACGCAGTGGTATTTATTGAGCACTTATTGGGTGCAGAGTACTGTACTAAGTGCTGGGGCGCGTATGATAAAACAGAACAGGCAGACAAGTTCCATGCCTCTCAGGGTTGTGGTGAGGGTTGAAATGAACTAATTAATGTGATAGCTCTTTGGTAATAAGAGCGCTATAGCATACCAAGGTATTATGATTATCCAGCGCTTAGTACAGTGCCTGGCACATAGTAAGCACTTAAATGCCATAATTATTCATTATGATTCACTAAGGCTCCTACGGAGGCAAAACACTGTCTAATTTTCTCCCCCACTCTTCAAACAGTTTCCTGGTGCCGCCCACAGCCTCAACTCAACACCCAGTGGCAAAGACAGAACCAAAAATTGGAATTAGGGGAACTTACAGGTAGTTGGGCAACACTTGGCCGTTTTCTCGCCACACGATTCCTCGAACTGCTCTGAGAGTCGGATTCTGCGGCGAGAAGTTGATCCCTGCTCCAAGGGACGGCGGCTGTGGGAGGAAGAAAGCGCTTAGACCAGTGTTTGACACCTAGGAAGCTCTCAACAAGTACCATAAAACAATGGATAAAGCACGGGCCTGAGAGTCAGAAGGATTTGAGTTCTAATCCCGGCTCCGCCACTTATCTGCTGTGTGAACTTGGGTAAGTCACTTCACTTCTCTCAGCCTCAGTTACCTCATCTGTAAAATGGGGATTAAGACTGTGAGCCCCACGTGGGACAAGGACAGAGTTCAACCTGATTAGCTTGTAGCCACCCCAGCGTTTAGAACGGTGCTTTAGATATAGTAAGCGTTTAACAAATACCATCATTATTAGGGGACGGAGGCTCAGAGAATTGACTCTATGGCAGCTAGTTCCTTTAAACCCACTTGTCTGGAAGCAGTGTGGCCCAGTGGATAGAACACAGGCCTGTAGCATGAGGCCTGTAGAAGTGAAATGACTTGCCCAAGGTCCTCCCAACTCCCAGGCCCAGGCTTTATCCACTTTCAATCAGACCAATTTAGGGAAAATACTGCAGAGATCAATCAGTTACTCAGTGTATTTACTGACTGCTTACTGTGTACAGAGCACTGTACTAAGCACTTCACAATTTGCAGACAAGTTCCCTGTGGTAATGACCTTATGGTCTAGAGGACTAGAGATGAGCCTATTCCTTCATGTTCCTACAATTTAAAAAAATTAATGTCTCATTACAGTGTAAAATAAATAGAAACCTTTGGAATTTTAAAAAGCCATTCATTCATTCAATGGTATTTACTGAGCATTTCTGTGTGCAGAGCACTGTACTAAGCACTTGGTAGAGTACAATAGAATAGAACAATAAACACACATATGCCCTGCCACAATGAGCTTACAGTCTTGAGAGGGAGGGAGACAGACATAAATATCTGGTAATATGAGAGCCCATTCTTCCTCCCAAACAATAAAGGCACCAAGAGTCCATGACCAGGTTGCAGGAAGGTAATCAATCCTTCAGAGAGAAGGGGGGCTTCGCGAGTCACCCCAAGGGTTTGGAGAGAGCTCCAAACCCTTTGCTTTGGAGAAGCAGTGTGGCTCAGTGGAAAGAGCCCGGGCTTTGGAGTCAGAGGTCACGGGTTCAAATCCCAGCTCCACCACTTGTCAGCTATGTGACTTTGGGCAAGTCACTTCACTTCTCTGGGCCTCAGTAACCTCATCTGTAAAATGGGGATGAAGACCGTGAGCCCCCTGTGGGACAACCTGATCACCTTGTAACCTCCCTGGCGCTTAGAACAGTGCTTTGCACATAGTAAGCGCTTAAGAAATGCTATTATTATTATTATTATTATTATCTCCCATCTATGGACCCCACGTGGGCTCAGCAAAGAAGAAAATCAATTGTATTTATTGAGCGCTTACTGAGAACAGAGCACTGTACTAAGCGCTTGGGAGAATCCGAAATAATAATAGAACAGGCGCGTTCCCTGTCCACAATGAGCTCACAGCCTGTCACCAAGGACTTCGTTGAGGGGAATTCACGTGCTAGCAATGAGACCAGAGTAGCGGTCATTCCCAACCAAAAATGGGCTCCATTGTAGCCCAGTGGCCTCCATTCAAGTCTTCCACTCCGGTCATCCTCGGCTCTGCATGTCCAGCTCTGCCCCGGGGGTGGGGAGGAGAGAAACCCCTGCTCTCTCAGAGCCCTAAGGACTCTACACACACACCATGAAGGAGCGCTATCATAAATTGAAGGGGGGAAGGGGAAAAGATGAGAGAAAAGCAGGGCAGAGAAAGAGTGAGACGGGGAAGGAGAACAGCGTGGCTTAGTGGCGAGAACCCGGGCTTGGGAGTCAGAGGTCATGGGTTCAAATCCAGTCTCCACCGCTTGTCAATCAATCAATCAATCAATCAATCCGTATTTATTAAGCGCTTGCTGTGTGCAGACCACTGTACTAAGCACTTGGGAAGTACAAGTTGGCAACATATACGGTCCCTACCCAACAGTGGGCTCACAGTCTAAAAGGGGGAGACAGAGAACTAAACCAAACATACTAACAAAATAAAATAAATAGAATAGATATGTACAAGTAAAATAAATAAATAGAGTAATAAATATGTACAAACATATATACATATATACAGGTGCTGTGGGGAAGGGAAGGAGGTAAGATGGGCGGGATGGAGAGGGGGACGAGGGGGAGAGGAAGGAAGGGGCTCAGTCTGGGATGGCCTCCTGGAGGAGGTGAGCTCTCAGTAGGGCCTTGAAGGGAGGAAGAGAGCGAGCTTGGAGGATGGGCAGAGGGAGGGCATTCCAGGCCCGGGGGATGACGTGGGCCGGGGGTCGATGGCAGGACAGGCGAGAACGAGGTACGGTGAGGAGATTAGCGGCAGAGGAGCAGAGGGTGCGGGCTGGGCTGTAGAAGGAGAGAAGGGAGGTGAGGTAGGAGAGAAGGGAGGTGAGGTAGGAGTTGTCAGCTGTCAGCTGTGCGACTTTGGGCAAGCCATTTAACATCTCTGTGCCTCAGTTACCTCATCTGCAAAATGGGGATTAAGACTGGGAGCCCCACGTGGGACAACCTGATTAATCTGTATCTACCCCAGAGCTTAGAACGGTGCTTTGCACATTGTAAGGGCTTAACGAAAACCATCATCATCATCAAAAGGATGAGGAAGGAGGGAGAGAAAGGGTGGGGGGGGGAGAAGAGAGGGAAGGAGAGAAGGTGAGCGAGAAGCAGGGAAAGGGTGAGAGGAGAGAGAGGGAGAAAAAGAGAAAGAGGAAAAGGAGAGGGAGAAAGGAGAGAAGGAGAAAGTCAAAGATGATAAGAGAAAGCAAGAGAGGGGGAAAAGAGGGTGAAAGGAATACAGAGAAGAGAAAGAGAGTCATGTGTCTGCCCTCCAGAGGGAAAATCAGCATTCTGCTGCCCTCAAGAGTATTTTTCCATCCTAACAAGCTGAAGCGTCGCTATGGGGATTTGAGTGGTGGTGAATCTCGGCTGGGAGAATCTTGGGGCTAGCTCCCGAACCGAGTCACCGTGGTGACCAGCAGGTCAGGGGGGCGGACGGTACGAGCCATCACAGGGGACGATGCCATCAACTGCTCGTTTACCATGAACATTCCGGGTTTTCACTGATTCCCATCGGCCGCAACCAAGACGAAGAGCACGCTGGGCTTTTGGGCCCCAGTTCTGGTTTATTTCAGGCTTTGTAAACAAAATATCTCACCCTTAACTCGGTGTCAAGGAGCTGGGGAGAGAAAAATAGCAAACAGGATCCCTCAGCTCAGGACTTCTGAATCGCTTCAGCACTCCTTATATTCCGATCCTCATTGAAGACTAGTCTGTCTTTCCTTGCCAAGGAGCCAGCCCATTTTTAAGAACTCCATTTAATAAAAAATACTCTTCCTTTAGGGGTGCCGGGCTCTTGGAATAGGCAAAGCCCCTGCCACAAATTCTCCTGTGTGGTCTATGGGAAGTAGTGTGGCTTGATGGATAGAGCATGGGCCTGGGAGTGAAAGGACCTGAGTTTTCAACCCGGCTCGGCCACTTGTTTGCTGTGGGATCTCAGACAAGTCATTTAACTTCTCTGTGCCTCAGTTACCTTGTTTGTAAAATGAGGGTGAAGACTGTGAGCCCCCCGTGGGACAATCTGATTACCTTGGATCTACCCCAGTGTTTAGAACAGTGCTTGGCACATAGTAAGTGCTTAACAAATACCATCATCATCAACATAATTAATGTCTGCCTGCCCCTCTAGACTGACAAAGCTCGTTGTGGGCAGGGAATGATTCTGTTTATTGTTGTATTGTACTCTTCCAAGGGTTTAGTACAGTGCTGTGTCCATAGTAAGCGCTCAATAAATACTATTGACTGAGTGACTCCAGTGCTCTCTTAGTTTGCGGTGCAAGAGGACCACCTGCTTCACTAATAAGTGCTTAGTACAGTACACTGCATGCAGTAAGTGCTCAATAAATGGGACAACCTAATCACCTTGTAGCCTCCCCAGCGCTTAGAACAGTGCTTTGCACATAGTAACCGCTTAATAAATGCCATTATTATCACTTGTATATATGCATATATGTTTGTACATATTTATTACTCTATTTATTTATTTTACTTGTACATATTTATTCTATTTTATTTGGTTAATATGTTTTGTTTTGTTGTCTGTCTCCCCCTTCTAGACTGTGAGCCCGCTGTTGGGTAGGGACCGTCTCTAGATGTTGCCAACTTGTACTTCCCAAGCGCCTAGTACAGTGCTCTGCACACAGTAAGCGCTTCTGGGTTCTTCAGGGCTCACAAGAGAGAAAGACCTCCTCCGGGTTTCAGATCACGAGAAGCCATGTGGCCTAATAATAAATACTAATAATGATGGTATTTAAGCGCTTACTATGTGCCAGGCATTGTGCTGAACGCCGAGGGGTGGATACAAGTCAATTGTGTTGGACGCAGTCCCTGTCCCATATGGGGCTCAGGGTCTTAATCCCCATTTTCCAGATGAGGTAACTGAGCCCAGAGAAGTGACGTAACTTACCCAAGGTCACGCAACAGACAGGTGGCGGTGGCAGGATTAGAACTCATGACCTTCTGACTCCCAGGCTCAGGTTCTTTCCACTACCAAACAGTTAGTACAGCACACAGTAAGCACTCAATAAATATGATCCCATGACGAATAATAATAATAATAATGACGGCATTGGTTAAGCACTTACTATGTGCAAAACACTGTTCTAAGCGCTGCGGGGGATACAAGGTGATCAGGTTGTCCCACACGGGGCTCACAGTCTTAATCCCCATTTTACAGATGAGGTAACTGAGGCTCAGAGAAGTTGTGACTTGCCCAAGGCCATACAGCAGACATGTGGTGGGGCTGGAATTCGAACCCATGACCTCTGACTCCAAAGCCCGTGCTCTTTCCACTGAGCCACGCTGACAAATGAATGCTACCCCATGATGTCCTACAATTCTTAGCCCTAGAAACGGGCCTACATTTTTCCCTCCATTCTGACTTCCCAGGGGCGTACCCGGGTGATCTTTTAAATAATCAAAACATAAATCAAGTGCTCTTGTAGGAATGGTTTGGGGAATTAATTTGAAAGGCGAGCTCTCTACACGATAGCCAACGTAGATGTTATAAAAGCTATTTGTAAAGCGGACCTGAGGAAATCGATCTCAAAACACGCCGAGGTGAATGAATCTTTAAGGATGGATGGTGGGTGGAGGGAGGGAGGATGAGTTTTATTTACTACTTGCTTAAAAGAAAATAGGGAAGCTATTCCATGTAAAATTTATGAATAAATAATAGGGGAAATCAATCCGGAAGTCTAAATTCCTCAGAAGCTTGCTCACAGCCCATGTCTGAGAAGAAATCAAGGAAGAAATATGAGAGACAGACAGAAGCACAGCCAAGAACGTGGGCCTGGGTGTCGGAGGAATAATAATAATATTAATAATTGTGGTATTTGTTAAGCGCTTACTTTGTGCCACGCACTGTACTAAGCGCTGAGGTGGATATGAGCAAATCGGGATGGACACAGTCTCTGTCCAATGTGGGGTTCATACTCTAAATCCCCATTTTCCAGATAAGGTCACTGAGGCCCAGAGAAGTGAAGCGACTTACCCCAGGTCACCCAGCAGGCATGCGTCAGAGCTGGGATTAGAACTCAGGACCTCTGACTCCCAGCCCCACTCTCTTTCATTCATTCATTCATTCAATCAATCATATTTATTGAAGAAGCAGTGTTGCTCAGTGGAAAAAGCATGGGCTTTGGAGTCAGCGGTCATGGGTTCGAATCCTGACTCTGCCACATGTCTGCTGTGTGACCTTGGGCAAGTCACTTAACTTCTCTGAGCCTCAGTGACCTCATCTGTAAAATGGGGATGAAGACTGTGAGCCCCACGTGGGACAACTGGATCACCTTGTATCCCCCCCGCAGCGCTTAGAACAGTGTTCTGCACATAGTAAGCACTTAACAAATGTCATCATTATTATTATTGAGCGCTTACCGTGTGCAGAGCCCTGTACTATGCGCTTGGGAAGTACAAGTTGGCAACATATAGAGACGGTCCCTACCCAACAGTGGGCTCACAGTCTAGAAGGGGGAGACAGAGAACAAAACCAAACATACTAACAAAATAAAATAAATAGAATAGATATGCACAAAATAAATAAATACAGTAATAAATACATACAAACATATATACAGGTGCTGTGGGGAGGGGAAGGAGGTAAGGTGGGGGGAATGGGAATGGGATGGGGTTCCCCTAGGCCTCGCTGCTTCTCAATAAATTGTACTTAATGAGCACTTATTGTGTTCAGACTGCTGTACTAAGCTCCTGGGTGAGTACAATACAACAATTTAACAGACACATTCCCTGCTCACAGCGAGCTTATAGCCTGGAGTTGAGTTGCCCAAAGTCACGCAGAAGGCAAGCGGCGGAGCCGGGATTGCAACCCAGGAATTCTGGCTCCTGAGCCCATGCTCTATCCACTAGACCATGCTGTTTCCTTAGTTTAGTCTCCCCCCGAGAGCCGGGTGGGGGGCAATCAGAGGGTTTTCCTCAGCTATCCCCTTGCCCCAAGCTCAAAGACCGTCCCATCATTTCCGCCTCCATTCGATCTGCTCGGAAGGAAACCGAGTGTCACCTTCTTTGATGAACACTAAATAGTTCGCAAATTAACGCTGAGCTGTAAATGAGGGGATAATGCGATCTCTCGGGGAAAACCATATGCTTCCCGTTTCTGAACGTTGGCGCTGGCAGAGTTCCTGCCCCGGGCCTGGCATCTGCTGACACAGCCTGGCAGGATTGGCCCTGAGGGATCTACAGATCGATCAATCAATCAATCAATCGTATTTATTGAGCGCTTACTGTGTGCACAGCACTGTACTAAGCGCTTGGGAAGTACAAGTTGGCAACATATAGAGACAGTCCCTACCCAACAGTGGGCTCACAGTCTAAAAGGGGGAGACAGAGAACAAAACCAAACATACTAACAAAATAAAATAGAATAGATATGTACAATTAAAATAAATAGAGTAATAAATATGTACAAACATATATACATATATACAGGTGCTGTGGGGAAGGGAAGGAGGTAAGATGAGGGGGATGGAGAGGGGGACGACGGGGAGAGAGAGATCGATATCTTTCTCTCTCTCTCTTCCCCTTCAGACCACCCTCCCAATCCATTCCCGACGTTTCAGCGGCCTTCGACACTCCACCAGAGGTGAAAAAGGTTAGTTGCTGAGAGGTTAAATGGCCTGCCACTTCTCGTCCGCAAACCCCCGTCAAACTGACACTGAAGAAATGATGGATAAATCAAGAGCACAAGGGTTCCCGCCATCCACACATCAGAACCCCACATCCGAGGGTTTTCGGCCAACCCGATGATGCTAAGCGGCATGTCCTGTTGGCAAGAACATGGGCTTGGGAGTTAAAGGAAGTGGGTTATAATCCCGGCTCCTCCGCTTGTCAGCTGTGTGACCTCGGGCAAGTCACTTCACTGGGCCTGTTTCCTCACCTGGAAAACGGGGATGGAGACTGTGAGCCCCACGTGGGATGGGACTGTCTAGAGCCCGATTACCTTTCACCTGCGCCAGCACTTTGAACAGTGGTTGACACATAGTAAGTGCTTAGCAAATGCCATAATCATCATTATTTGTACGACTATTAACATTATTATCATTATTAAAGTTCCCTCCACATGCTCTCCTGGAAAAGCCCCTTATGCTACTTTGTGATTAAGTTGGAATTCTTTGTAAAGGATGGGATGGAAGAAGTGCAATTCGGAAAGCAGTCTAAGCTCACTGTGGGCAGGGAATGTCTACTTATTGTTCTACTGCCCTCTCCCAAGTGCTTAGAACAGTGTTCTGCACATAGTAGGAGCTCAGTTAGTACAAATGACTTACTGTCTATTGGGAAGAGCACGGGCCTAAGAGTCAGTGGCTTTGTCAATGGCTTGCTGTGTGACCTTGGGAAAGTCATTTGACTCCTGGAGGTTTCAGTGCCCTTACCTGTAAAATAAGGATTAAATACCTGCTCTCCCTCCTTCTTACACTGTGAGCCCCAAGCAGGACAGGGATTGTGTCCTACCTAATTAACATGTAACTATGCCAGCGCTTAGTACAATGTTTGACACATAGTAAGTACTTAAAAACTATAAAAAAGTGGCAGCGTTAATCATTCATTCATTCAATCGTATTTATTAGTCACTGTGTGCAGGCCACTGTACTAAGCACTTGGAAGAGTATACTACAATAATAAAGAGACACATTCCCTGCCCTCAGCGAGGGCAGGATTAGAACCCAGAACCTGGGTCTTTCCACTAGGCCTTGCTGCTTCTCATTTTTTTTGTTGTTTGCATTGTTTAATGGTATTTGTTAAGCACTTACCATGTGCCAGGCACTGTGCTAAGCACTGGAGTAGATACAAGCTAATCAGGCTGGACACAGTCCCTGTCCCACATGGAGCTCACATCGTTAATCCCCATTTTACAGGTGAGGTACCTGAGGCCCAGAGAAGTTAAGTGACTCGTCCAAGGCCACACGGCAGACAAGTGGCGGAGCCAGGATTAAAACCCACATCCTTCTGATTCCCAAGCCCGTGTTCTATTCACTAGGCCAAGCTGCTTCTTTAATTATTGAGTACTTACTTTGTGCAGGGCACTGTACTAAGTGCTTACTACAAGAAAAACTTAGTAATAAATCCCATTTACAAGATACAAGCCCACTCCCAAGCTCGATCTCTGATTTAGATCAAGAGCTAAGCCTTCTGGGCACGGTTTCTCCAAGATTAGATTTAATAACGCGGACTCCATTTGTTGCATGAACAAAAGTAGTTGCTTAAATATTTCATTAAGTGTCAAATGCTGTTGAATGATAAGGAAAATTAAGTTGAAAATGTAATCACGCATATAAAATGGATTAAAAAAAAACGATCCAAGACCAAGAAAACTCTATCCTTTCGATGCGGCGCTTGCTGTCACTGGAAGAGTAGGAAAAGCTGGAATTGAGTCATTTTTTTCAGTCAAGGTTCAGGGACTGGAGAAGTGGGATTCTGCACAGGAAGCGTACAGAAGACACGATTCCTTCGATTGTACTTACTGAGTGCTTACTGTGTGCAGAGCACTGTACGAGGCGCTTGGGAGAGAACAATACAACGATAAACAGGTGCATTCCCTGCCCATGATGAGCTTACAGTCTGGAGAAGATGCTTAGATAGCCCTGACATAGATTCCCTGGAGCCCCACAAACAGCTGAAAGAAGAAATTAACAGCACTGAGACAGTCTGGAACTAAGAGTCAACAAGAGGAAGTGCCACACCTCAGCCAAAGAAACACAACACAGGCTCTGGAGGTCTTTCCAACTACGATCTTGGCACACAACTCTGCAGGCAGTAAACTGTAAGCGCCTTTTAGACAGGGATCACATCCACTAACTTGGTCATTCCCTCCCAAGTGCTTAGCCCAGTGCTCTGCACACAGTGGACTGTAAGCTCCTTGTGGACAAGGAGAGTGTCCACTAACTCTGACGCGTCCTCCCCAGTGCTTGGCACCAGGTTCTGCACGCAGCACACTTTAAGTTCCTCGTGTGCAGGGACTTACCAATTGCACTGTACTCTCCCGAGCACTTAGGTGTTCTTCACACAATAAGCACTCTATGACTTCCATGATCAATGGACAGGAAAGATCTCTGTATCCCCGATACTCACACATGACAACCCGCCACATAATTTCCGCAACGTCTCCACAACATAATTTTCCTCCTCCACTACGCCCCAATTCCCCCTATCAACACAAATTCAAACTCATATCTCCTGATCCCAAATCTGGGCTCTTTTCCCCAATTCCTGCTGCCCTTGACATTCTAAGGTTTCCTGTGTCCACTGCCCGATTAATAAGAATTATGATAGTATTTGTTAACTTCTTACTATGTGCCAGGCACTGTACTAAGCTCTGGGGAGGATACAAGCAAATCAATTTGGACACAGTCGCTGTCCCAAAGTCTCACAGTCCCAATCCCCATTTTAAAGAGAGGTAACTGAGGCCCAGAGAATTGAAGTGACTTGTCCCAGGTCACACACAGGACAAGTGATGGAGCCGGGATTAGAACCCATGACATTCTGACTCCCAAACCATGGCACTAGCCACTAGGACGTGCAGCTTCTCTTACACCTCAAACCCAGAGCATCAGATTTGCTGCTAGAGGGTCCGTTCTGCTGTTTGCTATGGTTATTAATAATTCCATCCTATTTCCATTCCATTAAGCCTAGGCAATGTCAGATTTTTCTTGAAAATCAAGGTTAAGACACAAATAGCTTTAGAGCCACTTACCATCTATTCAAACTCTGGCAACTCCATTTCCCAGCTCAGCACACATTTTAAGCAATGTTTTGGAGTAAAGATTTAGAATGGATTTGCTCCGATGCTAACGCCATTTTTTCTCATTCACGGGATAAAAATCAATCAATCAATCGTATTTATTGAGTGCTTACTGTGTGCAGAGCACTGTACTAAGCGCTTGGGAAGTACAAGTTGGCGACATATAGAGACAGTCCCTGCCCAACAGTGGGCTCACAGTCTAGAAGGGGGAGACAGACAATAAAACCAAACATATTAACAAAATAAAATAAATAGAATAGATATGTGCAAGTAAAATAGAGTAATAAATATGTACAAACATATATACATATATACAGATATAAAAAGGTGTTTTTCCCTCCTCCCTAACCACTCTTTATAGAAGACCCTATATCTCTGTCTCTGATTCTCATTCAGGGAACCTAAATAAAACATTCAGTCATTTATTGAGAGCTTACCGTGAGAAGAGCCCTGTACCAAGTGCTTAGGAGGATTAGCAGACACATTCCCTGCCCACCAGGAGTTTACAGAGTAAAGAAAAATAAAGCTGGAGATACGGAGTTTTTCCCCTCACTTCACGCAGTTCCTAAAATGTCCAAAACCAAGGTGAAAAGAACGACTTCTCAAGGAAAAAGAAAAATCAGAATAGGCTTGACATCAGTTCGCGCTTTCCTGAGAAACTGAGGCAAAACACTCCCCAGACTTAGCGTGACGGTCCTGGGGGAGACTTGTGACTTGTGACTTCCTGCGAGAGAGAAAGCTCACGCTTCTGTTGTACTTTTCCCAACTGTGGTATTAGGAGAATACAATCAAGTTCAATCAATCAGTGGTATTTATTGTATATATGTATATATGTTCCTGTACATATGTATATATGTTTGTACATATTTATTACTCTATTTATTTATTTATTTTACTTGTACATATCTATTCTATTTATTTTATTTTGTTAATATGTTTGGTTTTGTTCTCTGTCTCCCCCTTTTAGACTGTGAGCCCACTGTTGGGTAGGGACTGTCTCTACGTGTTGCCAACTTGTACTTCCCAAGCGCTTAGTACAGTGCTCTGCACACAGTAAGCGCTCAATAAATACGATTGATGATGATGATGATTTATTGGCTGCTTACTATGTGCAGAGCACTGTACTAAGCACTTGGGAGAATATAACAGTTCAGTCAATCTGGAATTTACTGAGTGCTTATTGTGTGAGGAGCAATGTACTAAGGGCTTGGGCATGTAAGCTCATTGTGGACAAGGAATGTGTTTTTTTACTCATCTATTGTACTCTCCCAAGCGCTTAGTACAGTGCTCTGCACACATACGCACTCAATAAATACAACTGAATGAATTTAAGTACAATAAAACAGAGTTGGTAGCCACAACCCCTTCCCATACAGGCAGAATTGGTACAAGTGCTCCCTGGCCCTCTATGAGTTTACTGTTTAGACTCCTTTCCATCCCTGTGCTCCTACAGAAAAGCAGCAGGGCCTAGCGGCTAGAGCACAGGCCCAGGCATCAGAAGGACCTGGGTTCTAGTCATGGCTCCGCCACGTCTGCTGTGTCACCCTGGGCAAGTCGCTTCACTTCTCTGAGCCTCAGTTCCCTCATATGTAAAATGGGGATGAAGATTGTGAGCCCGACGTGTTCACCCTGATTACCTTGTATCTACCCCAGCGCTTAGTACAGTGCCTGGCACAGAGTAAGCATTTAGCAAAAACACAATTATTATTATTCATTCATATTTATTGAGCGTTTACTGTGTGGAGGGCACTGTACTAAGCGCTTGGAAAGTACAATTCAGCAACAGAGACAATCCTTGCCCACAATGGGCTGACAGGGTAGAAGGGGGGAGACAGACATCAAAACAAGTAAAAAGGAATCAATAGCATCAATATAAATAAATGGAATTATAGATATATATTACACGTCAGAACATTTAAACAGGCATTAATCTAAATATATAAAATTATAATTAAAAAATAAAATAATGATGGTATTTGTTAAGCGCTTACTATGTGCAAAGCACCGTTCTCAGCGCTGGGGGGATACAAGGTGATCAGGTTGTCCCACAGGGGGCTCAAAGTCTTCATCCCCATTTTACAGATGAGGGAACTGAGGCCCAGAGAAGTTAAGTGACTTGCCCAAAGTCACACAGCTGGCAATTGGCAGAACTGGGATTTGAACCCATGACCTCGGACTCCAAAGCCCGGGCTCTTTGCACTGAGCCACGCTGCTAGATATGTATATCTATACACAAGTGCTGTGGGGCAGGGAGGGGGGGTAGAGAAAAAGGGGTGAGTCAGGGCGATGGGGAGCTAGGGAAAAGGGGGGCTTAATCTGGAAATTATCATTACAGAGGCTCAGATCAGTCGTTTTCCCAATACTGGCCAAGCACCAGAGCCAACAGCAGGAAATTCAGGGAATGGTTTGACTGACGCCTCTAAAACAGCTCACCAAAATCAGCGTCCTCACCCGTATTCACCGAGGTTAATAGGCTCTATTAATTGCAAATCACCTCTCTTCGGATCAGGCCAAATTTTTCTCACCCTCTAGTAATTTCAAGGTCTCATTCCTTCATCATTTAAAAACCTTCGGATGGGCTTAGCCTAAGACACCGCTCGCTGAATGACTGGGACATTTTAATTGTAATTGCTTCCCAGTATTTTTCAATCAAGCGAAGGTATTAGTTGAGTATTTACTGGGCAGGGTACTGTACTAATCCTATTTATTTATATTGATGTTACTGATGCCTGTCTACTTGTTTTGTTTTATTGTCTTTCTCCCCCCCTTCTAGACTGTAAGCCCATTGTTGGGATGGGATTGTCTCTATCTGTTGCCGAATTCTACTTTCCAAGCGCTTAGTACAGTGCTCTACACACAATAAGCGCTCAATAAATACGACTGAATGAATTAATAATAATGGTTTTTGTTAAGCGCTTACTTTGTGCAAAGCACTGTTCTAAGCGCTGCGTGTGGATACAAGGTAATTAGATTGCCCCACGTGGGGCTCACAGTCTTAGTCCCCAGATTTACAGATGAGGTAACAATCAATCAATCAATCGTATTTATTGAGCACTTACTGTGTGCAGAGCACTGTACTAAGCGCTTGGGAAGTACAAATTGGCAACACATACAGACAGTCCCTACCCAACAGTGGGCTCACAGACTAAAAGGGGGAGACAGAGAACAAAACCAAACATACTAACAAAATAAAATAAATAGAATAGATATAGTAGTAAAATAGTAAAATAAATAGAGCAATAAATATGTACAAACATATATACATATATACAGGTGCTGTGGGGAACAGGCACAGATAAGTTAAGTGACTTGCCCAAAGTCACACAGCTGACAAGTGAATGAATACTAAGCACTTGGAAATGTCCAATACATTCTCCCTCCCGCCCAACGCTAGACTGCAAGCTAATTTTGGGCAGAGAATGTGTCTGTTTACCATTGTATTGTACTCTCCCAATTCCTTAGTACAGTGCTCTGCACACAGTAAGCGCTCAATAAATACGACTGAGTGAATGAATGAAGTTGGTAGGTACCATCTGTAACCATAAACAGTTTACATAGTTCACGGGGGGACAGAGACGGAGAAATCCATTACAGATAGAAGAAATAAGGGGGTATCAGGATATGTACTTAAGTGCTGCATGTCTGGAAAAGCAAACCCACTATTACATGTTTCACTCAAATGGTATATCCTTTCCCTGAACCCTGGAACTTAGTCGAACGCCGTCCTTTGCTTTCATTTTATTTATTGGCAAGCAACGTGGACTAATGGAAACAACACAGGCCTGGGACTCGGAGGACCTAGGTTCTAATCCCAGCTCTGCCGCTGGTCTGCTGTGTGACATTGGGTAGGTCACTTGGCTTCTCTGTGCCTCGGTTACCTCACCTGTAAAACGGGGATTAAGACCAGGAGCCTCATGAGAGGCCGGAGCTGTGTCCAACCTGATTAACTAGTATCTGCCCCAGAGCTTAGTAGTACAGTTACTGGGACATTGGAAGCATTTAAATACTATTTAAGAAAAAGAAAAAAAAAGGGAAAGTACAGTACTGAGTAACTTAAGAGACAAGCACCTGCCTGAATAGGCCGACAGGTCTGGCTTCCACAGAGAAAGAAGCCACCTTGACAACTGACATGACTACAATGCAGGAGTCGGGTTTGAATCTGAGCTGTGCCGCTAACCTGCTGGGTGACCTTGGGCTGGTCCCTCAACCTCTCTGTACCTCAGTTTTCTTACATGCAAAATGGGGGTAATAAAACCTGCCTTGCCTACTGACCTCACAGGGCTGTGACAAGGGCAAAATGGAGCTACTGTGACTATTATTACAGTATTTTTTAAGCACTCACTTTGTGCCAAGCCCGATTGTAGATGCTATAGTAGATACAAATACAGGGCCTGGCACATAGTAAGCTCTAACAAATACCATAATTATTAATTACCATCATTACAAGTTAATCAGGTTAGAAACAGTCCCTCTTCTGTGTGGGGCTCACACTCTTAATCCCCATTTTCCAGATGAGGGAACTGAGGCCCAGAGAAGTGAAGTGACTTGTCCAAGGTCCCCCAACACTTATGTGGCAGAGCCAGGGTTAGGACCCAGTTCCTCCTGACCCCCAGGCCCCTGCTCTACCCATCATCATCATCATCATCATCAATCATATTTATTGAGCGCTTACTATGTGCAGAGCACTGTACTAGGCGCTTGGGAAGTACAAATTGGCAACATATAGAGACAGTCCCTACCCAACAGTGGGCTCACAGGGGGAGACGGAGAACAAAACCAAACATACTAACAAAATAAAATAAATAGAATAGATATGTACAAATAAAATAGAGTAAAAAAAAAATATGTACAAACATATATACATATATACAGGTGCTGTGGGGAAGGGAAGCCACACTGCTTATCCACTAAGCCACACTGCTTAGAGACTGTCTCCCCCTTCTAGATGTGAGCCCACTGTTGGCTCACATGTTGTGAGCTCTCTACATGTGTTGGCACTCTACATGTGTTGGCTCTCTACATGTATTGGCTCTCTACATGTTGTAAACTTGTACTTCCCAAGTGCTTAGTACAGTGCTCTGAACACAGTAAGCGCTCAATAAATATGACTGAATGAATGAATGAATGACTGTAAGCTCATTGTGGGCAGGGAATGTGTCTTTATTTTTATATTGTGCTCTCCCAAGCGCTTAGTGCAGTGATCTCCACACAACAGCATGGTGTACTGGATAGAGCATGCGACTGGGAGTCAGAAGGTCATGGATTCTAATCCCAACTCCGCCACTGGTCTGCTGTGTGACCTTGGGGAAGTCATTTCACTTCTGTGGGCCTCGGTTACCTCATCTGGAAAATGGGGATGGAGACCGTGAGAACCGTGAGACCGTGGGGCAGGGACTGGATCCAACCTGATTTTCTGGTATCCTCTCCAGCGCTTACTACAGTGCCTGGCACATAGTAAGCGCTTAACAAATACCACAATCACTATTATTATTATTATTATTATTATTACTGAATGGGAGAGCGCTTTAGAAATCGACGTTCTAGAGGAAACCAAGGTGTTAACGCTGTGCGGGCTGCAGCGCCATCTGCTGGTATGACGAGAGAATGCAATACCAAACATTGCCAACATTCATTCATTCATTCATTCATTCATTCATTCAATCGTATTTATTGAGCGCTTACTGCGTGCACAGCACTGTACTAAGCGCTTGGGAAGTACAAGTCGGCAACATACAGAGACGGTCCCTACCCAGCAACGGGCTCACAGTCTAGAAGGGGGAGACAGAGAACAAAACAAAACATATTAACAAAATAAAATAAATAAACATGTACAAATGGAGTCATAGGTCATGGGTTCAAATCCCGGCTCCACCAATTGTCGGCTGTGTGACTTGGGCAAGTCACTTCACTTCTCTGTGCCTCAGTTACCTCATCTGTAAAATGGGGATTAAGACTGTGAGCCCCCTGTGGGACAACCTGATCACCTTGTAACCTCCCCAGTGCTTAGAACAGTGCTTTGCACATAGTAAGCGCTTAATACATGCCATCATTATTATTATTTATTTTACAAATAAAATAAATAGAGTAATAAATCCATCCAAACATATATACATATATACAGGTGCGGTGGGGAGGGGAAGGAGGTAAGGCGGGGGGGGGATGGGGAGAGGACAGGAAGGAGGGGGAGAGGAACTAGGCCATGCTTAACAAATACCAGAATTAATAATAATAATAATAATAATGATGGTGGTATTTGTTAAGCGCTTACTATGTGCAAAGCACTGTTCTAAGCGCTAACATCCCAGTGTCCTGCCCAAAGACACAAACTCAATCAATTGTATCTATTGAGCGCTTACTGTGTGCACAGCACTGTACCAGGCGCTTGGGAAGTCCAAGTTGGCAACATATAGAGACGGTCCCTACCCAACAGTGGGCTCATGTTCTAGAAGGGGGAGACAGAGAACAAAACAAAACATATTAACAAAATAAAATAAATAGAATAGATATTCTCACCACATCTCTTTAAATCATAGCTTATAAAAGAGTTACTTATTCATATCAATACCCATCTCCCTCTCTAGACTTCTATTTCATCGTGGCCAGGGAAAAAGCCTGCTAATTTTGTTGCATTATCCTCTCCCAAGTGCTCAGTACAGTGCTCTGCATCCAATAATAATAATAATATTAATAATGATGGCATTAAGTGCTTACTATGTGCAAAGCACTGTTCTAAGCGCTGGGGAGGTTACAAGATGATGAGGTTGTCCCACGGGGGGCTCACAGTCTTAATCCCCATTTTACAGATGAGGGAACTGAGGCCCAGAGAAGTGAAGTGACTTGCCCAAAGTCACACAGCTGACAATTGGCGGAGCCGGGATTTGAACCCATGACCTCTGACTCCCAAGCCCGTGCTCTTTCCACTGAGCGATGCTGCTTCAGCGCTCATTAAATTTGTTTTAATGAACAAATGCTCTGCACATAATAATAATAACAATAATGGTGTTCGTTAACCAGTTACTATGTGTGAGGCAGTATACTAAGTGCTGGGGTGGATACAAGCAGATTGGGCATGTTTTGGATGGAAATTACAGATTCAATAAGCCAAGGTGAAGGACGGTGATGTCAATCTGGACATTCATTCATTCAATGGTATTTATTGAGTGCTTACTGTGTGCAGAGCACTGTACTAAGCAGTTGGAAAGTACAATCGGCAACAGATAGAGACAATCCCTACCCAACAGTGGGCTTATCTCTCCGCCTTTGTCTAATGACGGGATCAAGGACTCTGCGAGTAATAATAATAATAATTGCGGTACTTATTAAGTGCTTACTGTGTGCCAGGCACTATACTAAGCGCTGGGGTGGATACAAGCAAATCGGTTTGACACAGTCCCTGCCCCACATGGGGCTCACAGTCTCAACCTCAATTTTCCAGATGAGGTAACTGAGGCCCCGGGAAGTGAAGTGACTTGCCCAAGGTCACACAGCACACAAGTGGAGGAGCAGAGATTAAAATGCTCAATAAATATGACTGATTGATTGAGCCTACTGAGAGCTCACATCCTCCAGGAGGCCTTCCCAGACTGAGCCCCCTTTTTCCTCTCCTCCTCCCCATCCCACCGCCCTACCTCCTTCCCCTCCTCACAGCACTTGGATATATTTGTACAGATTTATTACTCTATTTATTTTACTTGTACATATTTACTATTCTATTTATTTTAATGATGTACATATAGTTTTAATTCTATCTCACCATTTTGACACCTGTCTACATGTTTTGTTTTCTTGTCTGTCTCCCCCTTCTAGACTGTGAGCCCGTTGTTGGGTAGGGACCGTCTCTGTATGTTGCCGACTTATACTTCCCAAGTGCTTAGTAATAATAATAATAATAATAATGGCATTTATTAAGCGCTTACTATGTGCAAAGCACTGTCCTAAGCGCTGGGGAGGTTACATGGTGATCAGGTTGGCCCATGGGGGGGCTCACAGTCTTAATCCCCATTTTACAGATGAGGGAACTGAGGCCCAGAGAAGTGAAGTGACTTGCCCAAAGTCACACAGCTGACAATTGGCAGAGCTGGGATTTGAACTCATGACCTCTGACTCCAAAGCCCAGGCTCTTTCCACTGACCCACAGTGCTCTGCACACAGTAAGCGCTCAATAAATACAATTGAATGAATGTTGCCAACATGTAGTACCCAAGCGCTTAGTACAGTGCTCTGCACACAGTAAGCGCTCAATAAATACGACTGAATGAATGAATGAATAAGCTTACTAGTCGTCACCAGTCGATAGCGATTGGCTTGGACAAGAGAGGGAAGGGTGGCTTAGTGGAAAGGATATGGGAATCAGGAAGTTGGAGGAAATTTGGCCGCAGCCCTGCCCTTTGTCTGCTGTGTGACCCAAGTCCCTGACATCACTCTGGGCCTCGGATTTACCACCTGAAAAATGGGAAGAAGACAACAGGCCTCACTGCTGCAAGGCTGAGACAAGGTCACTGAGGTGAAAGCACTGGCCTGGTGGATACAATCCAGGCTTCGGAGTCGAAGCAGCGTGGCTCAGTGGAAAGAGCCCAGGCGTGGGAGCCAGAGGTCATGGGTTCTAATCCCGGCTCTGCCACTTGTCAGCTGGGTGACTTTGGGCAAGTCACTTCACTTCTCTGGGCCTCAGTTACCTCATCTGTAAAATGGGGGTTAAGACTGCGAGCCCCACGTGGGACAACCTGATCACCTTGTATCCTCCCCAGAGCTTAGAACAGTGCTTCGCGCAAAGTAAGCGCTTAACAAATGCCATCATTATTATTATTATTAGAAGGACCTGGGTTCTCATCAGTCAATTGTATTTATTGTCAGTCAATCTTATTTATTGAGCACTTACTGTGTGCACAGCACTGTACTAAGCACTTGGGAGAGTATAATGCAACAACAAACAGACACATTCCCAGCCCACGATGAGCGTACAGTCCTCTGCCCATTATCTGCCATGTGACCTGGGGGGGAAAAAAGAAAATCACATCTCCATGCCTCAGTTCCCTCAGATGTAAAGTGGGGATTAGGACTGAGTCCCATGAGGGGGACTATGTCCAACCTGATTACTGTGTATCTACCCCAGCATTTAGTACAGTGACTGGCACATATTAAGCACTTAAATACCATTTAAAAATAAAAGTGGTACTGTCAGGATTAGAACTCAGGTCTTCTGACTCCCAAGCCTGTGCTCTATCCACTAGGTCACACTGCTTCTCATGCTCAAATCCTCCCTCAGACCGGGAACTCCTTAACCCCCTTCTTCTCCAAAAGACCACCACTTTTCCTTCAAAAATCTCCCCAAAATAAATGTATCTGTTAACTGTTGTATTGTCCTCTCCCAAGCGCTCAGTACAGTGCTCTGCACACAATAAGCACTCAAGAAATACGATTGAATGAATTAATCCCCTCCAGGAAGCCTTCCCCAGCTAAACCCTCATTTCCTTTACCCACTCGAGGGCTCTTGATTCCAATCTCACAAGGATTAAAATCCAACAGTATTCAAAAGCCCAGGAGCATTTAAAGGACCTTGAAATCCAACCCCTTCCTTCGATTCAGGGGCCTATTTTTCCAAATATAAGAAAACTCTATGGATCCACTTCCGGAACGATTGCAGATGGAGGTGGGGCGTTCTGAAACAGATGTATCCATGGAGTCGCTTTGGGTCAGAGACGACTAGATGGCATAAATCAAGACAAGAAGGCTTTAATTTCCATAAACACGCCTGTAATGTGATTTCTCTTTACTGCGCTCGTTCTAAGTATGTGCACTTGAATGTTTATTTTGACCCCAATGGATTCTCAGCAGGACCTAGAGTCAATGTCCCATATTTTTTTCCAGTGGAATTTGTTAAGCACTTACTATTTGCCAGGCACTGTACTAAGCACTGGGTAGATTCAAGGCAATCAGGTTGGACACAGTCCCTGTCCCACCTGAGATTTGGTTTTAATCCCTACTTTACAGAAGAATTTAACTGAGGCACAGAGAGGTGAAATGACCTGTCCAAAATCACACAGCAAATAGAGGAGCCGGGATTAGAACCCAGGTCCTTCTGATCCAGGCTCTTTCTACTAGGCCACGCTGCTTCTCTTCCCCCACTCTAGACTCTAAGCCCATTGTGGGCAGGGATTGTCCCTTTTTTTGCTGTATTGTACTTAAAAAATATTAATAATTAAGGCATTTAAGCGCCTATGTGCCAAACACTGTACTAAGCGCTGGGATGAAGACATACAAATTGAGTTGGACACAGTCCCTGTCCCGTGTGGGGCTCACAGTCTCGATCCCCATTTTACAAATGAGGAAAGCGAGGTCCAGAGAAGTGACTTGCCCAGGGTCACACGGCAGACAAGTGACGGAACCGGGATCAAAACCCATGACCCATCACAGTGAAGCAGTATGGCTCAGTGGCAAGAGGAGTCAGAGATCATGGGTTCTAATCCCAGCTCCCCCTCATGTCTGCTGTGTGACCTTGGGCAAGTCACTTAACTTCTTTGTTCCTCAGTTCCCTCATCTGTAAAATGGGGATAAAGACTGTGAGCCCCACGTGGGACAACCTGATCACCTTGTATTTACCCTAGCACTTAGAACAGTGCTTTGCACATAGCGCTTAACAAATGTCATCATTATCATTATTATTATTATTATTATGACCTCTGATTACCAGGTCCGTACTCTATCCACTACTCCACGCTGCTTCACCGTGCACTTAGTTCAGTGCTCTGCACACAGTAGGCACTCAATAAATACGACTGAATGAATGAATGAATGAATAGGCCACAAAGACTTTCCTTCACCAACAGCGACTGTGGCTCAGAGTGGCTTATTCCAGCTCCCTCACGGAGAATGGATGGAGGGATGGATGGGTAGATGGATGGAATGAATCCACGCACAGTGCTCAGAGAGGGTGGAGCCAGGAATATCTAGTCATCCCTTCTCCCTAGTTTATGGGTGTGTACCTACACCTCCTTATGCCAGGACGCCTTCCCAGATTAAGCCCCCCTTTTCCTCTGCTCCTCCTCCCCTCCCCATCGTCCTGCCTCACTCCCTTTGCTCTACCCCACTCCCCACCCCACAGCACTTGTGTATATATGTACATATTTATAATTCTATTTGTTTTTATTAATGATAATAATAATAATAATAATGGTATTTATTAAGCGCTTACTATGTGCAAAGCACTGTTCTAAGCGCTGAGGGGGTTACAAGGTGATCAGGTTGTCCCACAGGGGGCTCACAGTCTTCATCCCCATTTTACAGATGAGGTAACTGAGGCACAGAGAAGTTAAGTGACTTGCCCAAAGTCACACAGCTGACAATTGGCAGAGCCGGGATTTGAACCCATGACCTCTGACTCCAAAGCCTGCGCTCTTTTCCACTGAGCCACGCTGCTTCTCTAATGATGATGTCTATATATCTACAATATTATTGATTGCTGGGTAGGGACCGTCTCCAGATGTTGCCAATTTGTACTTCCCAAGCGCTTAGTACAGTGCTCTGCACATAGTAAGCGCTCAATAAATATGATTGATGATGATGATGATGATGATTTATAATGATGCTACTGATGCCTGTTTTCTTGTTTGGATATTTTTTGATGTTACTTGATTATCTGTTATTGTTATTTTGATGTTGTTGTTTGTGAGCCTGTTGTGTGCAGAGATTGTCCCTATTTGTTGCTGAACTGTACTTCCCAAGCGCTTAGTACAGTGTTCTGCACACAGTAAGCACTCAATAAATACGATCGAATGAGGGAATGTCAGGGGGTCAAGAACATATCTCTGTCGTGCCCAACTGCATCACTTCCTATCAAGGTAATGGGTCTAAAGAGGTCAGCTGACTTACCCAAGGACACACAACAGACCAGTGGTGGACCTTCCGTTTATCGGAGACTCTTTTCGCTTCCCTTCAAGATATTCAGAACTACCCTAGGGGTGTCCTTAACTCTGCCAATGGCAAAAACCTCAACCTCCCATAGGAAAGACTGCAGAGCCACGCCAAAAGCCGCTCCTATCCAGAGTGCCCTGCTTCCCAGCCTTAGTGTCCTGGGCAGAGGAGATTGGTTTCCCAAAAAACCAGCGTGGCCTAGTGGATAGCACATGGCCTGGGGGTCAGAGAATGTTTCTTTTAATCCCTACTTCTCTTCTGGGTGACCTTAGGCAAGTCACTTCACTTCTCCTTGACTCACTTACCTCATCTGTAAAATGGGGATTAAGATTATGAGCCCCGTGTGGGACGGAGACTGTGTCCAACCTAGTTATCTTTTATCTACCCTAGCTCTTAGTACAGTCGCTTGCACGTAATAAGCGCTTAAATACCTCTTTTTTTATTTTTCTTTTTTTTTTTTTAATACAGTCTAGAGGGTGAGTGATTCCTGTAGAACATGGTTCCCTAAAGGAAGTCTCGGGACGAGTCCCCCCATTCCGATTCTCTCACCTTCCCAGTAATTCTATAAAGAGATGGGGGTGGGGAAGAGGATTTGTATGATTTATAGATTACACACAGGAAAGTGGAAAACAATCTTATTTGCAGGAAAAAAATACAGCCCTTCAGAGACCCACGATTCCAAGGACCACAGAGAAAAAAACCCAGCGATCGAATCCGAGCAAAATTAAAGCCCAGACAGGCTGATAAACGGCTAGCTGTCTCCGTGTCAGCCTGAGGTAGTCAAACTGTAAATAATCTCAACTCTGTAAAAATAAAAGCTATTGGTCTCAGGAGACGGCCCCCAGCTCTCTGCTGAGAATCATTCTCGCCCAGTTTTCATGCCCTCATGCTTTGGCTTTGGGAGTTTTTTTATGGTCTTTCTTAAGTGCTGATTCTATGCCAGGCATTGTTATAAGCACTGGGGTAGATACAAGCCAGTCGGGTTGGACAGAGTCTCTGTCCCATGTGAGGCTCAGAGTCTTAATCCTCATTGAGAAGATGTGCTAAGTGAGGTCTGGAAAAGTGAAGTCAGTTAGACAGTCGTATTTATTGAGTGCTTACCAGGTGCAGAGTACTGTACTAAGCACTTTGCAGAGTACAATAATATAAGAGGCACGTTCCCTGCCCACAACAACTTGCCCAAAGTCCCACAGCAGACACGTAGCGGGGCCAGAATTAGAACCCAGGTCCTTTGGACTCCCAGGGCCAGGCTCGATCTACTAGGCCACGCCGCTTCTCAGTTCTGTGGGAACCGCTTGGTAGCATTCCAAGAAACTTCATCAAAATGGGCAGAGAATGGGGTGTTAGTAACCTAAGACAACTGCATAAGAGGAGACAGACAAACCGCTCCTGCAGAGAAACCTATTTTACCTGAAGATAATCATTTGCCATTCCTTATTACTTTGGAAGCAAAGATTCAACCGCTCAAGTTAACGCCATTTCCTCACTCAGTTCCTCCTCAAAGGCTTTCCCCAGCTAAGCCCTCATTTCCTCCTCTCCCACTCCCTTCTGCATCATCTTTGCACTGGGATTTGCATTCTAATATGTACTTGTGCATAAATATATCCATAATTTAATGTATTTATATTAATGTCTGCTTCCCCCTCTAGACTGTAAACTCACTGTGGGCAGTAAATGTATCTGTTAAATTATACTGTCCCAAGGGCTTAATCCCTTTGCCCACTCCTACCTCACTTTGCTACTCTTCTACTACAACCCAGCCTTCTCATTGTGCGTCCATCTCATCTAGCTCGCCACCGAACTCTGGCCCACATCCTGCCTCTGGCCTGGAACCCCCTTCCCTCTTCATATCCATTTAGAACAGTGCTCAGTGCTTAGAACAATGCTTGGCACATAACAATCACCATCATCATTATATCGGACAGACGATCACTCTCCCCACCTTCAAAGCCTTACTCAAGGAACATCCCCTCCAAGAGGCCTTCCCCGAATAAACCATCACCTCCTCTTCTCTCAATCCCTCCTGAGTCCCCCTTGATCTGGGCTTTGCATCCTTTATTCACCCCCCTCTAAATCCCACAGCACTTATGAACATATCTGTAATTTATATTAATGTCTGTCACCCCTCTAGACTATAAGCTATTTGTTGTCAGGGAATGTGTCTACCAACTCTATTGCATGATACTCGCCCAAGCATCTAGTAATAATAATAATAATAATAATAAGGGTATTTGATAAGCGGTTACTATTTGCAAAGCACTGTTCTAAGCACTGGGGAGATTACAAGGTAATCAGGTTGTCCCACGGTGGGGGGGGGGGGGGGGTGTCACAGTTTTAATCCCCATTTTACAGATGAGGTAACTGAGGCACAGAGAAGTTAAGTGACTTCTCAGCACACAATCAGTGCTCAATAAAGATCACCAATTCATCCATCATGGGAGGAGAGTCTTTTTGACTGTAAGCTCGTTGTGGGCAGGGAATGTATCCACCAACTCTGTTTTACTGTCCTCTCTCAGGCGCTTGGTACGGTGCTCTGCGCCCAGTAAATGCTCAATAAATACAATTGATCGACTGACAGAGTCAGTCAACTGTATTTACTGAGCACTTACTGTGTGCCGAGCACTGTACTAAGCACTTGGCAGAGTACTCCCCTGGCCAAGCACTGTTCTAAATGCTTGGAGTAGATACAAGCTAATGAGATCAGACGCAGTCCCTGTCCTGCCTAGGGCTCACGAAATAAGTAGGAGGGAGACCAAGTTTTGAATCCCCATTTTCCAGCTTCGGGAACGGAGGCACAGAGAAATCAAGCGACTAGCCCAAGGTCACACAGCAAGGAATTGGCAGAGCTGGGATTAGAAATCAGGTCAGAGGACTTCCAGGCCCAGGATCTTTCAACAGCGCTCAGCACTTAGAAAAGTGATTGGAACATACTAAGCACTTAACAAATACCAACATTATTATTCTATTTGGCTATGCTGCTTCAGTGACCTCCTGTTTGGATGCATATTTTGAGTTTTTAATAGGCTTATTTTTACCTTATGCACCATTCCCTTTTCTCCCTTTATCTGGGTAAATGCTCACTAAAAATGTTTAGTCGATTGATGGAACTGTGAGCCCCTGGAGGGATAGGGGTCCTGTCTTATTCCCACCCATATATTCCTTCCCAGAGCTCTGCATATTTTACAGATGAGGAAATTGAGGCCCCAGAGAAGTTACAAGACTGCCCAGGATCCAACAGCAGACAACGAGCTGGGCTGGGATTAGAACCCAGGACCTCCCAACTCCCAGGGCCGTGGTTCCTCCCCAGCTCTGCCACTTGTCAGCTGTGTGACCTTGGGCAAGCCACTTAACTTCTCTGGGCCTCAGTTCCCTCATCTGTAAAATGGGGATTAAGACTGTGAGCCCCACGTGGGACAACCTGATCACCTTGTATCCCTCCAGCGCTTAGAACAGTGTTTCGTACATCGTAAGCACTTAAATACCATCATTATTATTATTATTATTAATAGATGTGATGCCCCCTCTAGACTCTAAGCATGTTGTGGGCAGGAAACATGTCTACTAACTCTGATATACTGTACTCTCCCAAGCGCTTAGTACAGTGCCCTGCACACAGTAAGCAAGAAGCAACGTGGCCTAGTGAATGGAGCACAGGCCCGGGAGTCAGAAGGTCCTGCGTTCTAATTCGGCTCCCCCACTTGTCTGCTGTGTGACCTTGGGCAAGTCACTTCACTTCTCTGGGCCTCAGTTACCTCTTCTGGAAAATGGGGGTGGGGACTGTGAGCCCCATGTGGGACAGAAACTGTGTCCAACCTGGTCAGCTTGTATCTACCCCAGTAATTAGTACAGTGTCTGGCACATAGCAATCCATTAACAAATACTAGAAAAACAAGTCCCCCCTCACCCAAAACAGGGCTCACATTCTAAGCTGGAGGGAGAGAAATGGCATTTAAAGCCCATTTTACAGAAGAGGAAACTGAGGCACCAGGAAAGTTTAATGGCTTGCCCAGGATCCAACAGCAAGTGAGGGGCAGGGCTGGGATTAGAACCCAGGTCTCCTTACTCCCAGGCCTTTGTTTTTGCACTCTAGGCCGTAAACTCTCTCTAGACTGTAAGCTCTTTGTGGGCAGGAAACATGTCTACCAACTCTGTTATATATAGTTCTCTTTCAAGCACTTAGTACAGTGCCTCTGCACACAGTAAGTGCTCAATAAATACCATTAATTGATTGATTCATATTCACATCTGTCTCCCCCTCTAGACTGTAGGCTAATGAAGAGGAAAGAAGAAAGAAGAAGAAAGAAGGAAGAAGAAAGAAGGAAGAAGGAAGAAGGAAGAAGGAAGAAGGAAGAAGGAAGAAGGAAGAAGGAAGAAGGAAGAAGGAAGAAGGAAGAAGGAAGAAGGAAAAAGGAAGAAGGAAGAAGGAAGAAGGAAGAAGGAAGAAAGAAGAAGGAAGAAAGAAGAAAGAAGAAGGAAGAAGAAAGAAGAAAGAAGAAAGAAGAAAGAAGAAGAATGACGGCATTTATTAAGCACTTAATATGTGCAAAGCACTGTTCTAAGCACTGGGGGGATACAACGTGATCAGTTGTCCCACGTGGGTCTCACGGTCTTAATCACCATTTTACAGATGAGGGAACTGAGGCCCAGGGAAGTGAAGTGACTTGCCCCAAGTCACACAGCTGACAAGTGGCAGAGCCAGGACTTGAACCCATGACCTCTGACTCCAAAGCCCGGGCTCTTTCCTCTGAGCCACGCTGCTTCTCTAGTTGTGGGTGGGGAAGCTGTCTACTAATCCCACTGTACTGTGCTTTCCCAAGCATTTATCATAGTGCTCTGCACCCAGTCAGTGCTCAACAAATACTATCAATAACAATAATAATAACTGTGGTATTTTGTAAGTGCATACTATGCGCCAGGCACTGTACTAAGCACCGGGGTAGGTACAAGATAATTGGGTTGGAAACAGTTCCTGCCCAACATGGGGCTCCCAGACTCAACCCCCATTTTACAGATGAGATCACTGAGGCCGAGAAAAGTGAAGTGACTTGACCAAGGTCACACAGGAGACAAGGCCCGTGCTCTCTCCACTAGGCCACGTTGGCTGATTCACCCTGGGCCAAGCTGAACTGCAACAGTTTCCCCGTTTGCCCCACTGGGGAATTGTCACGAGGGAAAATCACGAGGAAAGAAAAATAGTGGAAAAGTTTCAGATACCAGGATGAGTGAGAGAAACAGCATGGCCCAGTGGAAAAAACTCGGGCCTGAGAGTCAAAGGACCCGGGCTCTTATCCCGGCTCCTCCACGCATCCACTGAGTGACCTTGGGCGAATCATTTCACTTCTCTGGGCCTCAGTTACCTCAGCTGTAAAATGGGGATGAAGACTGTCAGCCCCATGTGGTACAGGGATTGGGTCCAACTTGACTAGCCTCTATCTGCCCCAGTGCTTAGTACAGTACCTGGCACAAAATAAGCACTTAAATACCATTTAAAAAAAAAAAAACCACGAAAAATTCCACTTAGTTTTATCTTTCTTCCCACATGGAAACAAGCTGGCTTTAGAATCTCACTCGTTAGGGGCTTTTTAAATTCTGCTTTTGCTGGCACTTCCTGTGGGAGTATTTATAAGAAAACGGCATTAAAGCTTTTGTCTGAAGAGTTTCTCCAAAGAACATAAGCTGAGCACACAGATTCCGTTGGAGAAGTGACTTGTCAATGCTAACAGCATTCCTCCAACTGCAGCTGGAGCCACTGAAAACATGGCAACGCACTCCGCATTTAGACATAATTCCGCCTTCGGAGACGGCCGTCCATTAAACACGCTCTCCTTAATCAGCGCAGGCATCTGTGCGAAAGCCCCATCTTGATCAGAAAACCACACCGAGACTTTTTCGGTTTCTTATCGCTGTTTCGATACGAGTCCTGAAAGAACTTTTAGAACCCCCAAAACTCACCTACACCAATCAGCTCCGATTGCCTCGGAAAGAACAAAGTCACCTGGGTTCGAATCCCGGCCACTTGTCTGCTGGGTGGCCCTGGGCAAGTCACTTCACTGCTCTAGGCCTCAGTCGCCTCATCTGGAAAATGTGGATGAAGACTGTGCCCAATCTTATGAACTTTTACCTCCCCCAGCGCTTAGAACAGCGCTCAGCAAGTACCATTATTACTAATTATGATTAGGTGGGAGGCGAAGTGGGATAAGAAACCACGGAATGAGAAGCAGGAGGAAAATTCTAGATTCCCATGCTACTTCTGCTCCATGCCTTTTCCAGCTCTTTGCCTGCTCTCCCAGAGGACAGTAAAACGATGCTTATCCACCGATATACAAGGTCCCCTTGGATAAGCCAAGAGAATTGACTGATTGATTAGCCATGGGGCCTATTGGAAAGACCACAGGCCTGTGCGTCAGAGGACCTGAGTTCTATTCAGTCAACGTTATTTAATTGAACACTTAATATGTACAGGGAATCATCCTAAATACTTGGGAGATTCTAGCCCCGGTTCAGCCACGTACCTTCTGTGTGACCCTGGGCAAGTCACTTAACTTTGCCCATTTATGCATTTAGCTTTACTTCTATTTATTCTGACGACTTGACACCTGTCCACATGTTTTGTTGTCTGTCTCCCCCTTCTAGACTGTGAGCCCACTGTTGGGTAGGGACCGTCTCTATATGTCGCCAACTTGCACTTCCCAAGCGCTTAGTACAGTGCGCTGCACACAGTAAGCGCTCAATAAATGATTGAATGAGCCTCCATTTCCTCATCTGTAAAACAGGATTCAATACCTAGACTCCCTCCCACTTTAGCTGGGAATCCCAAATAGGACAGGGGCTGTGCCCAACCTGATTGTCTTTTTTTAATTGTGTTTGTTAACTGCTTACTATGTGTCAAACACTGTTTTAAGCACTGGGGTAGGTACATGTTGATTAGCTTGGATACAGTCCCTGTCCCACATTATAATAATGGAATTTGTTAAGCGCTTACTATGTGCCAAGCACTGTTCTAAGCATTGAGGTAGACACAAGATAATCAAGTTGTCCCACGTGGGGCTCACAGCCTTCATCCCCATTTTACAGATGAGGTCACTGAGGCACAGAGAAGTGAAGTGACGAGTGCCCAAAGTCACACGGTGGAGTAGAAATTAGAACCCATGACCGACGACTCCCAATCCCGTGTTCTTTCCGCTAAGCCATGCTGCTTCTCTGGGGAAGCTTCTCTGTGGGAAGCTCACATGGAGCACACAGTTTTAATCCCCATCTTAGAGATGAGGTAACTGAGGCCCAGAGAAGTGAAATGACTTCCCCAAGGTCACACAGCAGACAAGTTTGTAGAGCCAGGGTTAGAACCCAAGTCCTTATGTCTCCAAGGCCCGTGCTCTAACCTCTAGGCCATTCTGTTTCTCTTTTGCAAGGAAAATAAAACTGTAATCATTACAACAACGGCAATGTCCATTTCAAACCAAGTCTAAATTAAGATCATGTAGAAAGCCCCCAAGGAAGTGTACTAATTTTTATTTCTTTGGAATCTCAAACACACACAAACACATCATAGCCAGTGTCCTCAGAGCTCAGCGTTTTGTAGCTTCCTCTCCAGCAGATTGCCAGTTTTTATCTGTTTTTACAGTTTCTTCACCCCTGCCCATTATTAATAATAATCATCATCATCATCATCATCATCATCATGACGATGGAATCTGTTAAGCACTTACTAGGTGCCATGCACAAACAAATCAGGTGCACACAACCTCTGCTTCACATGGGGCTCTCAGGCCTAATCCCCGTTTGACAGATGAGGCAACTGAGTCACAGGGAAGTGAAGTAACTTGCCCATGGATGGTCACACAGCAGACAAGTGGCAGAGTCAGGATTAGAACCCAAGACCTTCAGACTCCCAAGCCTGGGCTCTATCCACTATGACATGCTACTTCTCTAGACTGTGTACTCGTTGTGGGCAGGTAACATGTCTCTCAACTCTGTTACACCGGACTCTCCCAAGCGCTTAGTACAGTGCTCTGCACCTAGTAAGTGCTCAATAAATATCCTTGCTTGATTGATGGATCTGTTGATGGAGTTTCCCTCATCTCACATCTGAAAAGAAGTCAACTGGGGGCGCTTTCTTAGAGCAAGCAGGAAAACTGCGAGCCATGACTGGGAATGAATGGTGGGAATGTAGTTATAATTTCCTCGGCAAAGGGAAGCTCACGGGAAGGGAAAAACAGCCAGGGTCCTGTTATCTCTGGATCGGTCAAGGGTGATGGAGTCCACCCTCCCATACTGCTGAATCCCACAGCCCAAAATCCAATCTTGGTGTACTGACAAGGGAAAATTAGAGGGAGTAAGAAAGTGATACTGGTTTTTTTTTTTCCTTCCCTTGGCCAGACTGCATCAGACTCAACTCCAAAGTCGCAAGGAGAATATAAGAGTCCTAGTGGAGCCCTCCTGTGGCAACTGCCTGAGAAAGAGGAGAAAAGGAGAGAGAAAAGAGAGAGGGAAGTGAAAAGGGAGAGAGAAGAGATGAGAGGAGAAAGAAGAGAGAGAAGAGATGAGGAGAGAGATGAGAGGAGAGAGAAGAGAAAGAGAGAAGAAAAAGGAGAAAGAGAGAAGAGATGAGAGGAGAGAGAAAAGAGAAGAGAAAGAAGGAAAAGAGAAAAGAGAAGATAGAGAAAAGAGAGAAGAGAAAGAAGGAAGAGAGAAAAGAGAAGATAGAGAAGAGAGAGAATGAGAGAAAGAAGAAAGGGAAAAGAAAGATGAGAGAGAGAGAGGGAGAGAGGGAGAGAGGGAGAGAGGGAGAGAGGGAGAGAGGGAGAGAGGGAGAGAGGGAGAGAGGGAGAGAGGGAGAGAGGGAGAGAGGGAGAGGGGGAAAGTAGAGGACAAAAGGGAACAGAAACCCAATTTTCTAGTGGACAGTCTGGTTGCAAATAAGCTGGAACTCTGGTTCCAATACAGATACAGAAGCAGCATGGCCTAGTGACTACAGCCTGGGCATCAGTAGGACCTGGGTTCTAATCCCGGCTCTGCCACTTGTTTGCTGTATGACCGCGGGAAAGTCACTCACTTCTCTGTGCCTCAGTTACCTCATCTATCAAATGAGGATTAAGACTGAGGCGTATGTGAGACAGGGACTCTGTCCAACGTGATTAACTTGTACCTACCCCAGCGCTTAGTACAGTGCCTGGCACATACTAAGCGCTTAACAAATACCATAGAAAAAAGAGCTCAAATGAAGCCAAGCAATTTTGGTTGACAACACGGTGTAAAAGATTATGGGCAAAGGCTATCAACTTGATAACAGGCAAGAATAAACAGGAAGCAAACACACACAGACAGCCAGACAGCGTATGGATATTCATTCATTCAATCGTATTTATTGAGCGCTTACTGTGTGCAGAGCACTGTACTAAGCACTTGGGAAGTACAAGTTGGCAACATATAGAGACGGTCCCTACCCAACAACGGGCTCACAGTCTAGAACGGGGAGACAGACAACAAAACAAAACATATTAACAAAATAAAATAAATAGAATAAATATGTACAAATAAAATAGAGTAATAAATACATACAAACATATAGACATATATACAGGTGCTGTGGGAAGGGGAAGGAGGTAAGGCGGGGGGATGGGGAGGGGGAGGAGGGGGAGAGGAAGGAGCGGGCTCAGTCTGGGAAGGCCTATAGCCTATCCTGGGAAGGATATAGCATGGAGCAGTAACAAGAGCATGGGCTTGGGACTCACAGGACCTGGGTTCTAATCCTGACTCTGCCATTTGTCTGCTGTGTGACCCTGGGCAAATCATTTCACTTCTCTGAGCCTCAGTTACCTCATCTGTAAAATGGGGATCGAGACTGTCCTCAAATGGGACAGGGACTGTGTCCAATCCGATTTGCTTGTGTCCACCCCAGTATCTAGTACAGTGCTGGGCATATAGTAATCACTTAAATATCACAACTATTATTATTATTATTATCATCATCAGTCACTACATCATCTTAGAGTCATCAATATCAACCACGGTCCCCGTTTAATCCTCACCCCCAATCCTCTTCATTGGAAAGCGGTCTAGTGGAAAGAGCAAGGTCCTGTGAGCCAGCAGGCCTGGTTCTTATCCAAGCTCAGCCAGATGTCTGCTGTGTGACCTAGGGCAAGTCACCTCGCTTCTCATTCAATCACTCAACCGTATTTACTAAGCACTTACTCTGTGCAAAGCACTGTACAAAGCGCTTGGGAGAGTACACTAGAACAACAGACACATTCCTGCCCATAATGAGCTCACAGTCTAGAGGGGGAGACGGGCACTAATAGAAATGTAAAAACGACAGAAGTAATAATAATGATGGTATTTGTTAAGTGCTTATTATGTGCCAAGCACTGCTCTAAGCGCTGAATGGACATAAGCCCCGGATGCTCACAGCCCCCATCCCCACCCAGTCCCAGGACACCAAATCTCCATTCCCCATTATTTTATACGTTTTTATTTATTTATTTATCTATTCATATCATCATCATCAATCGTATTTATTGAGCGCTTACTGTGTGCAGAGCACTGTACTAAGAGCTTGGGAAGTACAAGTTGGCAACACATAGAGACAGTCCCTACCCAACAGTGGGCTCACAGTCTAAAAGTGGGCTCACAGTCTATATGAATGTCTGTCTCCCCTTCTAGACTGTAAGCTCGACGTGGGCAGGGAATGTGTCTGTTGTTCTATTGTACTCGCCCAAGCACTTAATACAGTGCTTTGCACACAATAAGTGCTCAATAAATACGACAGTGAATGAATGAATGAATGCTCCCCATCCCAGGCCGTCACATCCCCCAGTTCCCCATTATTTAATAAATAATTAATTTATCTATATATTTCTATTAATGTCTGTCTCCCCCTCTAGTCTGTGAGCTTGTTGTGCGTGGGGTTTGGGTGGTCTGTTTATTACTCTATTGTCCTCTCCCAAGCACGTAGTTTGGTGCTCTGCATAGAGTAAGTACTCAATAAACACAATTTAATGAATGAATGAATAATTGTGGCATTTAAGTGCTTACCATTGGCCAAGCACTGTACTAAGCGCTGGGGTGATACAATATAATCAGTTCCCACATGGAGCTCACAGTCTAGACTGTAAGCTCATTGTGGGCAGGGAATGGGTCTGTGCTCTGCACACAGGAAGCAGTCAGTACATACGAGTGATTGACAATTTTAGTAGGAGGGAGGACAGGTGTTGAATACCCATTTTGCAGATGGGGTAACTGAAGAACAGAGAAGTAAAGTGACTTGCCCAAGGTCATACAGCAGATTCGTAGCAGAGCTGGGATTAGAACCCAGGTCCTCTGATTCCCAGGCCCGTGCTCTATCCACTAGGCCATTAGTGTGCCTGAATAATGCAGCGATGAAAACCTCTCATTCTTTATAATCAAATAAATACATCTCAAACCAAATAAATCAGCCCCACATACCCTCCCGGAGCCCCAGTTTGCTAGATTTTTCTGTTGCCATAATGATAATAATTGTGGTATTCGTTAAGCGCTTACTATGGGCCAGGCACTGTACTAAGCACTGGGGTGGCTACAACCAAATTAGTCCCTGCCCCTTGTGGGGCTCACGGACTCAATCCCCATTTTAAAGAGGAGGTAACTGAGGCCCAGAGAAGTGAAATGGCTTGTGAAATGACACGTGGTGGAGTAAGAATTAGAACTCATGACCTTCTGATACCCAGGCCTGGGCTCTTACGCATCATGCTGCGTAAAGCTCTGGCTACCCACAGGCCCACCGCCAGAAGCATCTGAAACTATCAATCCCCCAGTGACAAGGGCAATTTCAGTGCCCTTTTGCGAGACCTGGGAAGATTACAATTTCTCACTCAGGAACGCTGGCATTGGTAGCATCAAAATAATTAGAAACAATTCATTAAGAGAAATGGGGCTTGATACATTCCTGACTTCCCTGATGATAATTGGGGAATTGGAGAAAATTACCTCTGACCTTTGGAGCAGAAATGTGTATCCCCTCTGTCTACCGCTTAAAAAACATCGGAATCATTGCGACAGTAAGTATCGTGGCACAAATCGTCGACATCGGACACGGAGACCGCGTCTACCAACTCTGTTGTACTGTACTGTCCCAAGCATTTAGTACAGTGCACTGCACAGAGTAAGCGCTCGATAAACACCACCGACTGATTGGAGATGGACTTTCTGCAGGTCCCCACCAATTAATCAATCAATTGCATTTATTGAGCACTTACTGTGTGCAGAAGACTGTACTAAGCGCTTAGGAGAGTATAATGCAACAATATAACAAATACATTCCCTGCCCACAGCGAGCTTACAGGCTAGAGGAGACAGACACTAATAAAAATAAATGACAAAGATGGGCATAAGTGGTGTGGGGCTGGGAGGAGACGAATAAAGGGAGCAAGTCAGGGTGACTCAGAACGGAGTGGGAGAAGAGGAAAGACGGGCTTAGTCGGGGTCTCCCACATGGGGAGAGGAGAGTTCTCTTGGGAGAAATGGCGGCTAGCACAGGTTTGGGGACTACACGTTAAACCACAGCACAACACCGCACCCCAACCTCAATCAATAATAATTATTATTATGGTATTTGTTAAGCACATACTACATGGCAGGCATTGTTATGGGTGCCAGGGTGGATACAAACAAGTCAGGTTGGACACAGTCCATGCCCCATGTGGGGCTCACGGTCTCTATCCCCATTGTACAGATGCAGTAGTTGAGGTACAGGGAAATGAAGTGACTTGCCCAAGGTCACCCAGAAGTCAAGTGGTGGAGCCGGGATTAGAACCCAGGTCCTTGTGATTTCCCAGGCCCGGGCCCTATCCACGACGCCATGCTAATTTCCCCCAGGGATTCAATTGATTGATTGATTGATTATTCATTAGTATTTATTAAGCACTGTACTGAAGTCTTGGAAAAGTACAACAGAGTTGGCAGATTCATTCACTACCCACCAGGAGGTTACAATCTAGAGGGGGAGAGGGGGAGATTGTAAAGTCGTTGTGGGCCGGGAATGTGTCTGTTTATTGTAATAGCGTACTCTCCCAAGCGTTTAGTCCAGTGCCTTGCACACAATAAGCGCTCAACAGGAATGGTTGATTGATTGAGTGACCTTAAAATAAATTAGAGATATGTACTTCAGTGCTGTGGGGCTCAAAGTGGGGTGAAGAGCAAATGCTTACAAGAAATTGAAACTTGCCCCCTTGGCTTGGGATGTGGGGGCGGGGAGGGGTTGGGGTCCTGGTTTTGAAAGGGAAACTGACAGTGAAATTTATTTGAAAATAAACATGGCCGTCAATAACTCTCCCCCAAGGAAAGCCTGGTACAACCAGCCCTAAGGATCAAAAACACAAATCAATTCTTTTGATGCCTTCGTATTAGAAAGCAAGAAAGAGGCTCTAAAATCCTTCACGAAAATAAGGGAACAGGGAGGAAGGAGGCAGGGCACTGTTCTAAGCACTGGGGTAGATACAAGGTAATAAGGTTGTCCCCCGTGAGGCTGACAGTCTTAATCCCCATTTTACAGATGAGGTAACAGGCACAGAGAAGTTAAGTGACTTGCCCAAGGTCACACAGCAGACAAGTAGCAGAGGCAGGATTAGAACCCTCGTCCTCTGACTCCCAAGCCCTTAAAAGAGGGCTGCCGAGCTGCCTCTCGGTAGGATTAAGGGCTCTAAAGCCGACAGTGAGGAGTTTCTGTCTGATGCAGAGGTGGATGGGCAACCCCTGGAGGTTCTTGAGGAGGGGGGAAACATGGGCTGAACATTTTTGTAGAAAAATGATCCAAACAGCAGATCAGTCAATGGTATTTACTAAGCACTTACTACGTGGAAAGCACTGCACTAAGCAATCGGGAGAGTACAATATAACAGAATTAGACATGTTCGCTACCTATATAAGCTCCCTATCTACCATGGGCAGGTAGACAGTGCTCTGCACACAGTAAGCGCTCAATAAATACGATTGATTGATTGATTGATTGATTGACAGGAGATTCGTTCTGGGCAGGGAATGTGTCCGCTTATTGTTCTAGTGTACTCTCCCAAGCGATTAGCACAGTCCTCTGTACCCAGTAAGTGCTCAATAAAATACAACTGAATGAACAAATGAATGGGTGCAATGAATAATCTCGCCTTTTGATTATATGCAGGTCCGACATGGGTAGTGCTTCTTCGAAAAAATGACGTTGATCGAAGGCCTTTGATTTCATGAAATTCAGCCGGGTTCGTCAATTTGGATACTCGGTCCTGAGACGAGGTTTTCCGGAGGGAAAAAGCTGACCTTGTTTGGGTGCCCTAGCCTTCCCCGACAGCCGAAGGTCTGGCCGTCCTTCAATCAAAACATTATGTAAAAGATCTGTTTTCCTGAGTCATCTTTGATTAGGAATTAATTTGAATCCTTCACGTCCTCCATCACGTTCATTCCCTTCCGAGAAGTGACTCGTCTCCAATCAACTGGCTAGGGTCAGAGGGGACGGGGAGGGGAAGAGAAATCATAGGGTCTAGATTGGGGTTCACAGCCCCCCGACTCCTCCGTGGTCCGGGGGTGGCGAGGGGAGCTTGGAGAGCCAGCAGACATGGACTAAGGGGGTGAGATTGGGGAAGCTTCCCAGCTTGCCATTTATCAACAGCCTGGCTTGCTGGGATAATAACTGTGGGATCTGTTAAGCGCTTACTATGTGCTATGTACTATCAGGTTGTGCCCGGTCTCCCTGTCCCACGTGGGGCTCACAGTCTCAATCCCCACTTTCCAGGTGAGGTCACTAAAGCCCAGAGAAGTAAAGTGACTTACCTAAGGTCACACAGCAGATAAGTGGTGGAGCTGGGATTAGAACTCATGACCTTCTCACTCCCAGGCCCGGGCTCTATCCACTACACCACGCTGCTTCTGACTGGGCATGTTTGAGATGTGATAGCTATTACATTTATGGGTTCTAATCCCGGCTCCACCCCTTATCTGCTGTGGGAACTTGGGTAAATTCACTAAATTTCGATGGGCCTCACTTTTCTGAGCTGTAAAATGGGGATGAAGACTGCGAGCCCCATGTGGGACAGGGACTAGGTCCAACCTGATTAGCTTGTGTCCACCCCAGCACTTAGGGCAGTCCCACTAGACTGTAAGCACTCTGTGTGCAGGGAATGGATCTGTTCTATTCATTCATTCAGTCGTATTTATTGAGCGCTTACTGTGTGCAGAGCACTGTACTAAGCACTTGGGAAGTAATAATAATAATAATGATGGCATTTGTTAAGCGCTTACTATGTGCGAAGCACTGTTCTAAGCGCTGTGGGGTGATACAAGGTGATCAGGTTGTCCCACGTGGGGCTCACAGTCTTAATCCCCATTTTACAGATGAGGGAACTGAGGCTCAGAGAAGTTAAGTGACATACCCAAGGTCACACAGCTGACAAGTGGTGGAGCTGGGATTCGAACCCTTGACCTCTGGCTCCCAAGCCCGGGCTCTTTCCAGTGAGCCACGCTGCTTCTCTAAGTACAAGTTGGCAACATATAGGGATGGTTCCTACCCAACAGTGGGCTCACAGTCTAGAAGGGGGAGACAGAGAACAAAACAAAACATATTAACAAAATAAAATAAAATAAAATAAAATAAAAGTTCTACTGTCCCCTCCCACACGCTTAGTACAGTGCTCTGCTCACAGGAAGCACTCAATAAATACGACTGCCTGACTAAATGACAGTGCCTGGCATACAGGAAGCACTTAACAAATACCACAAAAGAAAAACAAACCTGTCCTCTCTCCTACTTAGGGTGTGAGTCTCATGTGGGACTGTATCTAACCTGATGGACTTGCATCTACACCAGAGTCTAGCACAGTGCTTGACAAAGAGTAAGTTTTTAACAAAGACCATCATCATTATTCTCCTTATTATTATTATTACTTCCGGGAGGGCTGAAATCCCATCAAGTGAGCAGGATCGCTGACATTTTGGAAAAAAAAATGGGACGTGATCTTTGCGGGCTCGGAGGAGAGGGAACAGAACCCTGTAGATGCTTTGCTAATTACCCCGAGTAAAGCCATTTGTTTTATCTGTCTGCCATTTGATTTTCCACAAAACCTATTAGAGGATTTTGTTCAAAGTAATTACCACTCTCTTATCCTGGAGGCTGCTCAAACATGAGCTCTGCTTTCTCCTTGAATTGAAAATCCTCCTGTGTGCCAAGAAGCTGTAATAGATACTCCTCATTCCTCACCGCATCCCCTCTGTAGCGCGGGAATACCACCTAATACGAAGAAGGATGGTATTGGTTATGCACTTATGTCCCTCAAGCACTGTTCTAAGCGCTGGGGTAGATAGGGTGTAGATAGACCAATCAATCAATCAATCGTATTTATTGAGCGCTTTCTGTGTGCACAGCACTGTACTAAGCGCTTGGGAAGTACAAGTTGGCAACATATAGAGACAGTCCCTACCCAACAGTGGGCTCACAGTCTAAAAGGGCTCACAGTCTAAAAGACCAGACACGGTCCCTGTCCCACAGAGGGCTCACGGTCTAAAAGGAAGGGAGAACAGGTGATTAATTCCTATTTTACAACTGAAGAGTTGAGGCAGAATGAAGTGACTTGCCCAAAGTCACGCAGCAGGCAAGTGGGGTAGCACTATGGCCCAGTGGAAGAAGCCTGAGCCCGGGAGTCAGAAGACCTGGGTTCTAATAATAATAATAATAATAATAACAATAATAATAATAATAATAATGGCATTTGTTAAGTGCTATGTGCCAAGCACTGTTCTAAACACTGGGGGGATACAAGGTAATCAGGCTGTCCCACATGGGGCTCCCAGTCAATCCCCATTTTACAGATAAGGTAACTGAGGCACAGAGAATAATAATAATAGCATTTATTAAGCTCTTATTATGTGCAAAGCACTGTTCTAAGCGCTGGGGAGGTTACAAGGTGATCCGGTTGTCCCACGGGGGGCTCACAGTCTTCATCCTCATTTTACAGATGAGGGAACTGAGGTACAGGGAAGTTAAGTGACTTGCCCAAAGTCACACAGAGGACAATTGGCGGAGCTGGCATTTGAACCCATGACCTCTGACTCCAAAGCCCGGGTTCTTTCCACTGAGCCACGCTGCTTCTCTAGAGAAGTGAAGTGACTTGCCCAAAGTCACACAGCTGACAAGTGGCGGGGTCGGGATATGAACCCATGACCTCTGGCTCCCAAGCCCATGCTTTTTCCATGGAGACATGCTGCTTCTCGATCCGGGATCTGCCACGTGCCTGCTGTGTGACCTCGGGTCACTTCATTTCTCTGTGCCTCAGTTTCCTCCACCGAAAAATAGGGATTCAAGACCTGTTCTCCCTCCTGTTTCGACTGCTAGCCCGATGTGAGACAGGGACTGTGTCCGACCTTATTAGCATGTCTAATGATAACAATAACAACTGCGGTATTTGTTAAATGCTTGCTGTGTGCCAGGCACTGCACTAAGTGCTGGGGTGGATAATAATGATGGTATTTGTTAAGCGCTTACTCTGTGCAAAGCACTGTTCTAAGCGATGGGAGGGATACAAGGTGATCAGGTTGTCCCATGTGGGGCTCACAATCTTAATCCCCATTTTCCAAATGAGGGAACTGATCAAGTGACTTGCTCAAAGTCACACAGCTGACAGTTGGTGGAGCTGGGATTTGAACCCATGACCTCTGACTCCAAAGCCCATGCTCTTTCCACTGATCAGGCTGGACAGTCCCTGTCCCACATGGCTTAGAACAGTGCATAAAAGAGAAAAAAGTGTCAGATCTGGGACTCGAACCCAGGTCCTGCGACTACCGGGTTCGGGCTCTTTCCACTAGGCCACACTGCACTTCTGTGGCTGATACTACATGGCTCCCAAACAAGCTCCTCCCACTTAATAATAATAATGGCATTTATTAAGCACTTACTATGTGCAAAGCACTGTTCTAAGCACTGGTGAGGTTACAGGGTGATCAGGTTGTCCCGTGGGGGGCTCACAGTCTTAATCCCCATTTTACAGATGAGGTAACTGAGGCCCAGAGAAGTTAAGCGACTTGCCTAAAGTCACACAGATGACAAGTGGCGGAGCCGCGATTTGAACCCATGACCTCTGACTCCAAAGCCCGGGCTCTTTCCACTGAGCCACGCTGCTTCTCTTGCTTGGGGACAGGATGTACGCTCTGATCAAGGAGCGGCTCTGGGCCGGCGATGAACAAGGAACCAGGCAATCACGGGCCATCAGCAATTCGCTCCACTAGCCCGCTTATCCTGCCATGGTCCTGTTGGCCACTGAGCCGCCCAAATGGGTCAAATGTCGCCAATCCATCTACAGGGTTCTGTTAATAATAATAATAATAATAATAATAACAATAATAATAATAATGGCATTTGTTAAGCGCTTACTATGTGCCAAGCACTGTTCTAAGCACCGGGGAGGTTACAAAGTGATCAGGTTGTCCTACGGGGGGCTCCCAGTCTTCATCCCCATTTTACAGATGAAGTAACTGAGGCCCAGAGAAGTGAAGTGACTTACCCAAAGTCACGTAGCTGACAACTGGCAGAGCCGGCATTTGAACTCATGACCTCTGACTCCAGAGCCCGGGCTCTTCTGTTCCCTCCCCTCCGAGCCCTTACAGATCACGTCCCATTTTTTTCCAAAATCTCAGTGATCCTGCTCACCTGATGGGATTTCAGCCCTCCCGGAAGTAATAATAATAATAATGATAAGGAGAATAACGATTATGGTCTTTGTAAAGAGCTTACTCTTTGTCAAGCACAGTGCTAGGCACTGGGGTAAATACAAGTCCATCAGGTTAGATACAGTCCCACACAGGACTCACCCCCTAACTTCCAAACCTTACTGAAGGCCCATCTCCTCCAGGAAGCCTTCCCTGACTGCGCCCTCCTCTCCTCTTCACCTACTCCCTCCTGCATCACCAATTTGCTCCTTCATTCATCCTCCCTCTCAACCCCACAGCACATTTGTATGTGTCTTTTATCGATTTATCTATTTATTTTTATTAATGTCAGTCTCCCCCTCTAGACTATGAGCTCATTGTGGGCAGGGAATGTGTCTGATGTTCTGTTGTACTATCCCAAGTGCTTAGTACAGTGCTTTGCACAGAGTAAGCACTCAATAAATAGCTTAGTGGAAAGAGCAGGGGCTTGGGAATCAGAGGTCATGGGTTCTATGCCCGGCTCCGTCGCTTCTCGGCTGTGTGACTTTGGGCAAGTCGTTTCTCTGTGCTTCAGTTACCTCATCTATAAAATGGGGATGAAGACTGTGAGCCCCACATGGGACAACTTGATGACCTTGTATCTACCCCGGCGCTTAGAAGAGTGCTTGGCGCATAGTAAGTGCTTAACAAATACCAACATTATTATTATCATTATTAAATATGATTGAATAAATGAATCAATCAATGGCATTTATTGAGCGCTTACTATGTGCAGAGCACTGTACTAAGCACATGGGAGAGGACAATCCAACCAAATTAGCAGACACGTTCCGTGCCCATAACGAGCTTCCAGTCTAGAGGACTGTCTCCTCCTGATGCTTTTTCCTGTCCAATCAGCCAGGCCCTTTATTCATTCATTCATTCAATCGTATTTATTGAGCACTTACTGTGTGCAGAGCACTGTACTAAGCGCTTGGGAAGTACAAGTTGGCAACATATAGAGACAGTCCCTACCCAACAACGGGCTCACAGTCTAGAAGGGGGAGACAGACAACAAAACAATCAATCAATCGTATTTATTGAGCGCTTACTGTGTGCAGAGCACTGTACTAAGCGCTTGGGAAGTACAAGTTGTCAACATAACAAAAAATATGTGGACAGGTGTCAAGTCATCAGAATAAACAAAAATAAAGCTAGATGCACATCATTAACAAAATAAATAGAATAGTAAATATGTACAAGTAAAATAGAGTAATAAATCTGTACAAACATATATACAGGTGTTGTGGGGAGGAGAAGGAGGTAGGATGGGGGGATGGGGAGGAGGAGGGGAAAAAGGGGGCTCAGTCTGGGAAGGCCTCCTGGAGGAGGTGAGCTCTGTGACCCTGTGACATCACAAGCCCACGCTAGGGGACACAGCACCACCATCCAAAGGTTGAGATTCTGAAACCAAAATTATTTCAATCAATTGTACTTAGTGAGTGTGAGCCCACCGTTGGGTAGGGACCGTCTCTATATGTTGCCAACTTGTACTTCCCAAGCGCTTAGTACAGTGTTCTGCATACAGTATGCGCTCAATAAATATGATTGAATGAATGAATGAGTGCTTACTGTGTGCAGAGCACTGTACAAAATGCTTGGGAGGGTACACTATAATAGAGTTGGCAGATATGTTCCCTGCCCCCAGCGAGAAACTGGGTTCTAATCCCGGCTCCGCCACTTGTCCGCAGAGTGACCTTGGGCAAGTCACTTAGCTTCCCTGTGCCTCCTTTACTCCATCTGAAAAATGGGGGTTAAAACTGTGAGCCCCATGTGGGACAGGGACTGTGTCCAACTTAATTGGCTTTGATCTACCCCAGCACTTAGTAAAATGCCTGGCAACTAGTAAGCAGTTAACCAGTACCATAAAAAAATAAGTAAAATAAACGAAGCTTACAGTCTAGAGGCGAAGAAAGATAATAGTATAAAGAAATTATGAATATGTACATAAATGATGTGGGGCTGAAGGAGGGGTGAATAAAGGGAACAAATCCAAGTGCAAAGGTGATGCAGAAGGGAGTGGGAGAAGAGGAAATGAGAGTTTAGTCAGGGGAGGCCTCATGGAGGAGACAGGCTTTTTAATAAGGCTTTGAAGAGGGGCAGAGTGATCCGCATATGACCCCTGAGATCCAGACCGCTTTCTCTGCTCCCATTTGCTACCAAATTAATCCCCTCCCCATTTCTTCCTTTCTCTCTAGACAACTCCCTGGCTTTGGGTCTCTCTCTTCCTCTCCCCAACTGCCACTCTCAGACCCCCTGAGAATGAAGTTACCACTCACCTCTCCACAAGGACTGTCCTCAAGCCAGCCCAGACAGAGACACCCCCCCAACACCCCCCTAGACTGTAAGTCCGCTGTGAGTAGGGGATATCTCTATTGCTCCACTGTACTTTCCAAGTGCTCAGTACAGTGTTCTGCACACGGTAAGTGCTCAATAAATACGACAATGAATGAATGAATGAACGCCATGCAGGAGGAGAAGAAAATATCCCCCAGCCCCACCACTGAAAGAAGACACATCCATCCGTGGTCACTGCCCCCAAAATACAATTTCAGTTGCACAAGTTTCCCAGCTATGAGCAAGGCACTGTCCTAAGCACCTGGGAGAGTAAAAAACAACAGTGTACTGTTGGTAGACATATGCCCTGCCCACAAGGAGCTTCTTCTAGTCTGTCACCTCGTACACTGATCCAAGTGCTTGCCCTCGCCTGCCTTGATTACTGCATCAGCCTCCTCGCAGACCTCCCAGCCGCCTGTCTCTTCCCGCTCCAGTCCATACTTCACTCCGCTGTCCGGATCGCTTCCCAACAAAAACACTCAGGCCGTGTCTCCCCGCCCACCCACTTCCGCGTCAAACGGAAACTCCTCGCCGTCGATTTTGAAGCACTCAAACAACTACCTCCCTCCAGCCTCACCTCACCCATCTCCTATGCTGGTCCAGCCCGCACACATCACTCCTCCAGTGCCAGCTTACTCACCAGGCCCTGATCTCGTCACATCTCCTCCAAGAGGCCTTCCCTGATTAAGCCCTCTTTTCCCCAGCTCGCTCTCCCTTCTGCGTTGTCTAAACACTTTGATCTGTGATGTTTGGACATTTGCTATTCGCCAAACCCAACCCCAGAGCACTTATGTAAACATCTTTAAATTATTTATTCATTTAAATGTCGGTCTCCCCTCTCTATAAGGTTATTATGGACAGGGAACATGTCTGCTAATTGTTATATTGTACGCTCCCAAGTGCTTAGTACAGTGGTCTGCACTTAAGTGCTCAATAAATACAGTGGATTGTTTGGGGAAGGAACGGGTTTGCTGATTCTGTAGTACTCTCCCAAGCACTTAGTACAGTGCTCTGCACATGATAAGTGTTTAATAAATACCATTGATTACAGTCCCTCTAGACTGTAAGCTCAATGTGGGGGAAGAATGCGTCTGTTTACTGTTCTACTGCACTCTCTCAAGTGCTTAGTACAGTGCTCTGCACTCAGTAAGCGCTCAATACGATTGAATGAATGACTGAATTGAATGGTATTATCTGGGAAGCTTCTTCAGGGCAGGGAATGTCCAACTTGCTTCAGTTGCCATCTCCCAAGCGCTTGGTACAGTGCCACAGACTTGGCCAGTGCCCAAAAACCTACCCGTGATGGGCTGAGTCACTGGGAAGATGTGCTAACTAATGGGCTTTTAGCCTCCCGGAATAAAGTGTGGAATTAATTCAAGTTATTCTTCTGCCTCGGAGCGCAGACTTGAAGTTTATTTTCTCTAATTTGGTCGTTTTATTCAAATCGCTATTGAAGCTGTAACTGAAATTAATCGTACTATGGAAATATTTGATCATAATGACCATTTATCAAGAATGTGAAAAATGAGAGAAGCAAGTCTCCATTCACAGGGAGGCGTTGTGGATGCTTTATTCATTCCCATGCATTTTCAGAACGTGAACTGCCCGTTAATTTCCCCAATGACCCCTTTGGTTTCCCCCGCCGTTAGTCCCAAAACGTACAATTATACACGTTAAATGGGTTGCGCATACAGATATTTCTTCCGTTTAGAGTAGTAGAGTGGTCTGGATCTAGCCCATCGACATGGCTAGTGGACACACTTGCTAGAGCAGCTGGGAAATTCATCCCATCTATAAGCAAGGAGAAAAATCAGCTGAATACGCTGTCTCCCCGAGTTGCTTAACTGTGCCCAGGGCGAGAAGAGCTGTTGCCACTTAGGAGCTTCAGATGGGAATTTTTCCCGACCGCCGTCATTCCGGATACAACCACGTCTCCTCAAAACTGAGGGTCGTGGCCTCCAGGAATCTCAGAGGAGATGTAGTAAGCACTTGGGAACGTACTGTACGGCAATAAACAGACAGATTCCTTGCCCCCAAGGGCACACTGATCAAACCAGCTCAGCGGAAACCAACCCTCAGGCTGCAAGCAGAGTGTTTCCAATCAGGCTGGTCTGGCCGTCGTTTAACCGTGGCTAAATAGAGTTGTGCATGATCGGAATTTCTGTTAGCCCCATTGCAGTCAGAGTACCATGAGTCCCTGGGTTGATCACTGCCTCTCCCCCAGAAAATTCTGGATGATAAGCGACATCAGCAGCAGAAGAAATTCAGTCCACTCATTGTGGGCAGGTAATATGTCTGTTATATTGTTACACTGCATTATCCCGAGCACTTAGTACAGTGTTCTGCATACAATAAGTGCTCAATAAATACCACTGCCTGACTAAAAACCTAATTTTGGGTGAGGTGGGGGTGGGCTCAAGGGCCTAGGAGGATGGGAAAAACAGGAGTGACTCTGTGGGGAGGATACTGGAAGTCATTATTCTCAATCGATTGACGAATCAATAGCAGTAATTGGTGGCTAGCATCCCTCCATCCGGACTAAATTTGTCATGGGCAGGGAACGGGTCTAACAACTCTGCTGTATTGAACTCTCCCAAGTGCTTAGTACAGAGCTCTGCCCCCAGTAAGTGCTGAATCAATACCACTGACTGACTAAAAACCTAAGTTTGGGTGAAGTCAGGGTGGGCTCAAGGGCCCAGGAGGACGGGAAAACCAGGAGTGAGTCTGTGGGGAGGATATTGGAAGTCATTATTCTCAATCAATTGTCGAATCAATAGCATTAATTGGTGGCTAGCATCCCTCCATCCGGACTAAATTTGTCATGGGCAGGGAACGGGTCTAACAACTCTGCTGTATTGAACTCTCCCAAGCGCTTAATACAGAGCTCTGCCCCCAGTAAGTGCTGAATCAATACCACTGATTTTACCAACTCTGTTGTAGTGTGTAGACATTGCTGGGAGACAGACCCAGAAATAATTTGCAAGTGGGGATGGCCACATGTGAGATAGTGGTAAAAAAAAAAAAAAAAAAAAAAAAAAGTTCCCTTTGAGGATCTGTCCAGAAGAGCTCTGAGCTGTTGGGAGAACACAATGGCGGATTTGGGAAATTGGAATGAGGGTCTCAAAATAATAATAATAATAATGATGGTATTTGTAAAGCGCTTACTTTGTGCAAAGCACTGTTCTAAGCGCTGGGGAGATACAAGGTGATCAGGTTGTCCCATGGGGGCTCACACTCTTAATCCCCATTTTACAGATGAGGTAACTGAGACCCAGAGAAGTTAAATGACTTGCCCAAAATTACACAGCTGACAAGTGGCGGAGGCAGGATTTGAACCCATGACCTCTGAATCCAAAGCCCGTGCTCTTTCCACCGAGCCACACTGCTTCAATGCAGCCAAATGTCCGGAATTGTGTTTGAGAAGCAGCATGGCCTAGTGGATGGAGAGTAGGTCTGAAAGTCAGAAGGTTGTGGGTTCTAATGCCAGCTCTTCCACTTGTCTGTTTTGTGACCTTGGGCCAGTCACTTCACTTCTAGGGGCCTCAGTTACCTCATCTATAAAATGGGGATTAAGACTGTGAGCCCTATGTGGGACAGGGATTGTGTCCAACCCAATTTGCTTGTATCCACCCCAGCAAATAATACAGAGCCTGGCACGCAGTAAGCGCTTCACAAATACCACAGTTTTTATTATCATTATTATGTGCAGGAGGTTGGTGCAGGTTTTGACGGGGGCATGAATGAGGGTCCAGGAACTCAATCCTGGGTGGGGGAAGACTTCAATTCTCACACAACCCCACCCCAGGGAAGTCTTGTGGCATCGGTGGATGGATGTGTCCGGGTAAACAAGTCTCAGAAGCCCAGTGTGCTTCTCGCTAGCCACGTCTTAGAGCTCCAGGCCACCTGCCCACACAATGCCGAAGCCTCTTCTACCCTGATTACTCAGATGACTTCAAGTGGCTTGTTTTTTTGTTTCTCTCCCATTCTGTCCGCGAATATTTTGCAAACTTGGTTTCTAAGACTTTTTCACATTTCCATGTTTTATAAACAGTTTCCACAAATTAGAAGTCAGCTTGCCCTAAAAGCGGAAGTTTCCCGGTAAGGGGGATCTTGTGGAGAGATTACAGTATATTTAGAACCTGGAGTGACATTTCCATTCTTTATTTGTTTACCACTTGAACTTTCGCGACTGGGAGGCAGCGTGTTCAAAGGCTGATGCTATCGGGGTATTTCCAGTCTCCGGAAAATAAATCGATGAATCAGTCGCATTTATTGAGCGCTTACTGTGTGAGGAGCACTGTACTAAGTGCTTGGGAGAGGGCAATACAACATGGTTGGTAGACCCGTTCTCTGCCCACAACGAGCTCGCATTCTAGCTGTGGAGATGGACATGAATAGAAACATAGATAAATGACAGATATGGACCAAAGTGATGTGGGACTGAGGGAAGGGTGAATAAGGGGTGTAAATCCAATTGCAAGGGTGATGTAGAAGGGAGTGGGAGAAGAGGAAAACATGGTTTTGTCAGGCAAGGCCTCTTGGAGGAGATGTGCCTTCAGTAAGGCTTTGAAGGTAGGATGGGCAGGGAGCAGTTCCTTTGGTGGAGAAAGGAAAGTTGCACAGAAAGGTGCAGAGAAACTCCTTTAGACTGTAAGCTCGTAGTGGGCAGGGAATGTGCCTATTGAACTCTCCCAAGCACTTAGTACGGTGCTCTGCACAGAGTAAGTGCTCAATAAACACAATTGATTGATTGAACGAATGTCACCGTAAAGCAGGTGATCTAGGGCTGGACCAGCTCAGAAATAAATAAATAAATACGGCAAGTGAAACAGCCGATCATGATAATTCCGAATTATTTTTTTTAATGCACTGTTTTGACAGTTCCCAAATCTTAAAAGCGAAAAGAAACCATCTTCATAATAAAAACATCAAAGGAAATGGAAATTGAACCCGGCAACAATGGGGATATCGGAACCTCTCTGAAGCTATTTTGACATCATTCCCCAAACAAGGCTCTTTCATGTAAATCTGAACACCAGCTTGAAACCCATCAGGAAAGTAGGGAAACAAGCTGCGGTACTTTGAAGAGAAAAATGAAATTGCTCAGATTCCGAAAGAAGCCACAAGATTTCAGTAACCTCTGTCAGCCTCATTAGATACTAGCACCTGACGTTGACATACGAATCTGAGGTGAACATTACACTCTGCTCTAGAATGTAAATTCGCTTCGGGCAGGGAATGTTTCTGTTTATTGTTCTCTCTCAAATGCTTATGACAGTGCTCTGCACATGGTAGATGCTCAATAAATATGATTGAATTGGGTGAATGAATGAAAGGTTACATAAACCCAAGAAAATGGGTTCTGTCACCAAGTGCCCTGACTGCCTTTGATTGGAGAAGAGGTCTGTCATAATCTCTTTGGTCTTGAGGTTTCAAAAACCAAAAAAAAACAAAAAAAAAAACCCTCTCTATCCTCTCTGCTAAACAGCTTACACCCCTCTGTATCTCCTGAATGTCGTCTTTTCCAAAAAGACCTTACCCTCTCCTTTAAATTCCTTAACTTGGGCTGCCTTCCCAACTGCAAACCCCACTTCTACATTTCAGTACTATACTAAGCGCTTGGGAGAGTACAATATAACAATATAACAGATGCCTAGAGAAGCAGCATGGTGTAGTGGATAGACCACGGGCCCGGGAGTGAGGAGGTCATGGGTTCTAATCCCGGCTCTGCCACTTGTGTGCTGTGTGACCTTGGGCAAATCACTTCACTGGGCCTCAGTTACCTCATCTTGAAAATAGGGATTGCGACTGTGAGCCCCATGTAGGACAGGGACTGTGTCCAAATTGATTTGCTTGCATTCACCTCAGCGTTTAGTACACTGCCTGGCGCACAGTAAGCATTTAATAAATACCATCGCTATTATTACCAGCCCACAAGGAGCTTACAGTCTAGAGGTTCTAAATGCCGAATGAATATCACAATTATAAATTTCATCATTATTATTAATTATTATTCCTCTCTAAAAGAGCTGCTCCTTGCCTGCTTTCAGTATCCCAGGCTGGGTCTCTTTCCAGCTGGGACAATGAGGCCCTGTTTAACCAGATCTTTGCAAAATAATAATAATAATAATACTTGTTGAGCACTTACTATGGGCCAAGCACCGCTCTAAGCGCTGGGGTAGATACAAGCAAATCAAGTTGGACACAGCTCATGTCCTACATGCAGCTCACAGTCTTAATCCCCATTTTCCAGATGAGGGAACTAAGGCCCAGCGAAGTGAAGTGACTTGCCCAAGGTCACACAGCGGAAACGTGGTGGAGACAGGATTAGAACCCAGGTTCTTCTGAGTCCCAGGCCTGGGCTCTATCCATTATTAGGCCATGCTGCTTCCCACATGATCGACTGACTGATAATCCCTAGACTTGATCAGTCAATGCTGGAAGTAATGCTATTTTTCTCCTCTGCTTTTCTTATTTATAATAGAATGTACACACCCTGGATCTGACGTATTTCATCTTGGCTGTGCACAACTTTAATCAATAAAACATTCATCCAAAAAAAGCCAAAATGGCTTGGTTTTCCTATGGTGTGAGTGAGTGTCTGGCACCAGCATGGCAAACTGAGGAAAATGAACTTATAAATCACTGTAATCACCCTCATAATCACCGCTCATTTGGTGAAGGACAATGGCCATCCGAGGTGAAGCTTTCTTCTCCAAGTCACCAAGCTACAATTAGCTATCTATGGATCTCATTTGCTCCATGGGCTCAACACACAGTCAAGAGCTGCAAACCTGAAAGCCATTATTTCCTCATATTCTTATGAGAAGCAATGTGGCCTAGAGGATAGAGTCCGGACCCATGAGTCGGAAGGACCTGGCTTCTAATCCCGGCTCCACCACTTATCTGCTGTGTGACCTTGGGCCAGTCAATCACTTCTCTGGGCCTCAGTTTCCTCATTGATAAAATGGGGATTAAGACTGTGAGCCCCATGTGGGACAGGGACTGTGCCCAACCTGATGAAATTGTATCTACCCCAGGGCACTTAGAACAGTGCCTGCCAACACAGTAAGTGCTTAAATACCACAATTATTTGTGCTATTATTTACTTATGTGCATTAATGTCTGCCTCTCCACTCTAGACTATCAGCTAGTTGTGGCCGGGAAATGTGTCTGTTTGTGGTTACACTGTACTCTCCCAAGCGCTTAGTACAGTGCTTTGCACATAGTAAGTGCTCAACAAATAATATGACAAATGAATGATTATTATTGTTATTTTTATTACGAGGACCTGGTTTCTAATCCTGGTTCTGCAACTCGTCTGCTGTGTGACCTTGGGCAAGACACTTAACTTCTCTATGCTTCAGAAGCCTCATCTGTCAAATGAGGATTATGACTGTGAGTCCCATGTGGGATAGGGACTGTCTCCAACCTGATTAGCTTATATCTACCCCAGAGCTTAGTATACTGTCTGGCACAGTAAATGCTTAACAAATACCATTATTATTGTTATTATTACTAGCACAACAACTTCTACTACTACCACTGCTACATGGGAGGCCATGAGGACTCAGCTATTTCAGCATCTGTCTACCTGTCAGCATCTGTCTTTCATTCATTCAATCATATTTACTGAGCACTTACTGTGTGCAGAGCACTGTACTAAGCACTTGGAAAGTACAAGTTGGCAACATATAGCGACAGTCCCTACCCAACAACAGGCTCACAGTCTAGAGGGGGAAGACAGACAACAAAACAAAACATGTGGATATCATCATGCACCTAAAAATTAGGAGAAGAAAGCCCCAGGCATGTGACAGGGAGTGGTCAAGATGCAACGGGATGGCACAGCTCCAGAGACATTAAGCGCTTAGCACAGTGCTCTGCACACAGTAAGCGCTCAATAAATACGATTGAATGAATGAATCGAGGTGAGGCTGGTCTCCCACGCTATGTACCAAACACTGTGCTAAGCACTGGGTAGAAAAAAGCTCAGTGCTCCAAACACAGCCTCCTGGGGATCAAGTCTGCCCCCTGAGAGCAATCCTCTGGGAGCCTGGCTGCTGTGTGACCTTGGGCAAGCTACTTAACTTCTCTGAGTCTCAGTTCCCTCATCTGTAAAATGGGGATGAAGAGTGTGAGTCCCAAGTGGGACAACCTGATTACCTTGTATCTACCCCAGCGCTTAGAACAGTGCTTGGTACATAGCAAGAGCTTAACAAATACCATTATTATATTTATTACCCCACTAGATTGTAAACTTCTACAGGACAGGGATCGGGACTGCTTTAAAATCTCTCACAAGCATTTGAGACCATGCTCCACCCTTTGTGGGCATTCAATCTATATGAATGATCGATAAATTGGTTGATTCACGGACAAAGACGTGAGTGACAAGCTGGTTTTCTTCCTTATAAGGTTATCGGGAGCAAAACTGTGACTATGGATCACGAGAGTTCCTTAAAGCCCGCCACGTACCTTGCCGGCAAACAATGTAAAGAGCGTGTCTAAGAAAGAAAATTAAAATAACCCTTCATTTATCTGCCAAGGGCATGAGTAGTCTTGTAATTAACTGAGCCTAGATTGGGGAGATTCACTGCCCCTGGAGGCAAACGACGTCACAGATCACGTTTCGCCTGACAGGAGGTGGAGAGAAGGTTCCAGAAGGGTGCTTTTCAACATTTATTTTTCCCCAAATGCGGCAAATTTTAAAGCTGGCTCGCTGACCCGTTGCATTATTCCTTTTGTGACGAGGATGAATTAGGGCTATAATAGCAAGAGAGCGATCACCTCCTCTATTTTCAAATTGAATTTTTCACGGCAGCTATAATCCCAGGATGCAGGGGATTTCATTCATTCATTCGTATTTATTGAGCGCTTACTGTGTGCAGAGCACTGTACTAAGCGCTTGGGAAGTACAAGTTGGCAACATATAGAGACAGTCCCTACCCAACAGTGGGCTCACAGACTAGAAGAGAACAAAACAAGGCACATTAACAAAATAAAATCAATAGAATAAATATGTACAAATAAAATAGAGTAATAAATCATCATCATCATCAATCGTATTTATTGAGCACTTACTATGTGCAGAGCACTGTACTAAGCACTTGGGAAGTACAAATTGGCAACATATAGAGACAGTCCCTACCCAACAGTGGGCTCGCACATAAATCTGTACAAACATATATACATATATACAGGTGCTGTGGGGAGGGAAAGCAGACCATCGTACTCGGACTGTGGCATTGAACTGAGACAGTGGAAAGAGCAAACATCTGGGAATCTGGACACTGGACTTCTAATCCCAATTCTGTCCCGACCTGCTGTGTGTCTTGGGGCAAATCACTTAACCTCTCTGAGACTCAATTTCCTCACCTGTCCAATGAGGATTAAATACCTGTTCACCCTCTTCATTAGATTGTGGTACAGAACCATGCCCAATCCGCTTATCTTGCATCAACCCCAGCATTTAGCACAGTGCTCTGCACACACAAAGTGGTATCTAGCATATAATGGTATCAAGCACTTTTTATGTGCAGAGCACTCTGCTAAATGCTGGGGTTAGCAGAGTGCTCTGCACCTATGGGTTTGATAACATTATTGCTATTTTATTAGGCTAATGATAATAATTATGGTACTTGTCATGTGCTTACTATGTGCCAACCTCTGCTCTAAGTGCTGGGGTAGATACAAGTTCATCAGGCTGGACACAGTCCCTGTCCCACATAAGAAGCAGTGTGGCTTAGTGGAAAGAGCCCGGGCTTGGGAGTCAGAGGTCGTGGATTCTAATCCCGGCTCCACCACTCGTCAGCTACGTGACTTTGGGCAAATCACTTAACTTCTATTTGCCTCAGTTCCCTCATCTGTAAAATGGGGATTAAGACTTTGAGCCCCCCATGGGACAGACTTATTACCTTGTATCTATCCCTGAGCTTAGAACAGTGCTTTTCAGATAGTAAGCACTTAAATACCATCACTGTTATTATTTGCCAAGCACTGGGGTAGATACAAGCTAATGGGGTTGGACACAGTCCCCATCCTATATGGGGCTCACAGTCTCAATCCCCATTTACCAGATGAGATAACTGAGACCTAGCAAAGCGAAGTGACTTGCCCAAGGCCACAGAGCAGACAAGTGGCAGAGTCGGGATTTGAACCCAGGCCCTTCTGACTCACAAACCTGTGCTCTACCCACTAGGCCATGCTGCTTCCCTAGAGAGGCAACCAATCAGAGTATCTAGGAGGTCTTTGCAATGGCTCTGAGCAGCAGGGACAGGCACATGTTTGACTTCCTGCCTGGAATCATCATCATCATCATAATAAGGGTATTTTTTAAGCATTTACTATGCGCCAGGCACTGTACTAAGTACTGGGGTAGATAAAAGTTAATCTGATTGGACACAGTTCCTGTCCCTTACAGGGGTCACAGTCTCCATCCCCATTTTCCAGATGAGGGAACTGAGGCCCAGAGAAGGGAAGTGACTTGCCCAAGGTCACACAGCAGACAAGTGGCGGAATGGGGATTACAACTCACGACCTTCTGACTCCCTACCGTCACTATGGTCAATCAATCAATCAAAGGTATTTGCTGAACACTTACTGAGAAGCAGCGCTGTCTAGTCAAGTGAGCCTGTGCCTCGTAGAGGGAAGGATCTGGGTTCTAATCCAAGCTCTGCCAACTGCATAGACAGTCGAGGGGGAACAGGAGACATCACTGAAGCGCATTTCGGGATCTCTTACTATGTGCAGAACACTGTACTAAGCGCCTGGGAAAGTACAAGATAAAGAGAGTGGGTAGGCACGATCCCAGCTCACAAGGAGCTGACAGTCTGGGGGCGGGGAGATAGACATTAATATAAATCAATCAATTTAAGGATCAATCAGGGAAGCTTTCCTGGAGGAGATGAGTGGCAGCGGAACAGAGGAGAATGAGGTGCATGGAGTGCGAGCTGGGGTGCAGTGCGAGGAGGGAGAAGAGAGAACGATGGGGAATGCAGCCAGGCAATGCTTCCGGTATTCCATTTCCCTCTCTGCATTGGGGGGATGAAGGAAATCTTTTGGATGGCCGTGAAAGTGCAATTCATTATATCTCTGGGACAAGAGTCTGGGAAACCAAGAGGCTCCGCCGAGGAAAGCAAAGCCAACTGCAAGGCTCTCTTTTTCTTTCTGTTGGTTTTCAAGATGCCCCGTCAATAATGGCTTCAGGGTGAAAAGAGCGGGGACACTTTATCCACATTGTGCTAATTACTGCAAGTACTTTAAGTTGTAATTAGCTTATTATATTGCCGAGAACCTAACGCGGGCATGTCTTTCCAAAGAATTTCTCTCCAGATCATTAGTGGGAAAGCTAACAACATCTGCTTCAAATAAAATCAACCAATTAGCACAGGCAACTTCACATAGTTTGCAATCAGAGAATTATATTGTGCCAAGTGCTAATTTCAATGTGAATGCTATCTCCTTCTCCTAGCCCACGTTTATATGCCAGTGCAGCTGCTGTTTAACACGGGTGACTTGGGCAAAGTTTCCCCAAACTTAAGCTAATTTGAAGTCACCTAATCAGAAGAGATCCGGTCCAGACAGGGCTCAGGATGACGGAGAATTCGAGGCCGACTCGGAATTGCCACCCCCGGGGGCCGCCAACTCTCCCGTCTCGGGGTCGCCTCATTCCTTCATTAAGTAGGTTGTATTTATTGAGTGCTTACTGCGTGTGGAGCACTGTACTAAGCGATTGGGAGAGTACAAGGAAAGGGGAGGCCTTTGGGAGATGTGCCTTAAATAAGGCTTTGAAGGGGGGCACACTGCAAGGAATGTACAGTGCAACAATACTCATTCAATCATATTTATTGAGCGCTAAGTGTGCGGAGCACTGTAGTAAGCACTTGGAAGAGTACAAGGAAAGGGGGGGCTTAATCAGGGAAGGCCTCTTGGAGGAGATGTGCCTTAAATAAGGCTTTGAAGAGGGGCACAGTGTAAGGAGAGTATAGTGTAACAAAATTCTTTCAATTGTATTTATTGAGTGCTTACTGCGTGCAGAGGACTGTACTAAGCACTTGAGAGAGTAAAATTCAACAATAAACAGACACATTCCCTCCCCACAAGGAGATTACGTCTAGAGTGGGGGAGACAGACATTACTAGAAATAAATGAACTACCAATATGGACGTAAGTGCTGTGGGGCTGGGAGAGAGGATGAACACAGGAAGCAAGTCAGGGCGACGCAAAAGGGAGTGGGAGAAGAAGAAGGGGGTTGGGGGGGCTTAGTCAGCTTCCTATATCCCAACACTTAGTTCAAGTGCCTGGCACATAGTAAGTGCTGAACAAATACCACAATTATTTTTGAGATCTTACTATGCGTAGTACACTGTACTACAGGCTTGATGGATCCAAGTAAATCAGGTTGGGCACAGTACCTGCCCCATGGGGGGCTCACAGTCTCAATCCCCATTTTATAGCTCAATCAACCAATCATATTTATTGAGCACTTACTGTGTGCAGAGCACTGTACTAAGTGCTGGGGAAGTACAAGTTGGCAACATATAGAGACGGTCCCAAGGAACTGAGGCCCAGAGAAGTCAAGGGACTGACCCAAGGTCACACAGCAGACAAGTGGCAGAAGTGGGTGGGTGGATACACACACACACACACACACACACACACACACACACACACACACACATGGGGTGGACCAGATGGCAGTGAAGCAGCATAGCCTAGTGGATAATAATAATAATAATGGCATTTATTACGTGCTTACTATGTGCAAAACACTGTTCTAAGCACTGGGGAGGTTACAAGGTGATCAGGTTGTCCCACGGGGGGCTCACAGTCTTAATCCCCATTTTACAGATGAGGTAACTGAGGCATAGAGAAGTTAAGTGACTTGCCCAAAGTCACACAGCTGACAAGTGACAGTTCCCTCATCTGGAAAATGGGGATTTAAGACTGAGCCCCATATGGAACATGAGCTTTGTCCAACCTGGTCAGCTTTTATCTACCTCAGCGCCTGGCACATAGTAAACGCTTAACAAAGCCCATAAGCCTTGGAAGGCACAGTACCAAGTCGACAAAGATACAAGCTAATCGGGTTGGACACATTCCGTGTCTCGCATGCAGCTCACAATCTTCATCCCCATTTTACAGATGAGGTTACCTAAGCCCAGAGAAGTTAAGTGACTTGCCCAAGGTCACCCGTTAGACAAGTGGCAGAGCCGGGATTAGGACTCAAATCCCTCTGACTCCCAAGCCCGGGCTCTAGCCACTAGGCCACGCTGCTTCCTGTCCCTAATAACCTCTCACAGATTCATAGATGGTTATTAAATCTTCCTAGGGGTTCTCTCTTCCAGGCAAAATCATTGTAATTCCTCTAACCTTTTCTCACAGGTCCAATCCTTCTGCAATTTGGCTAAGCACCATTAAGCAGTTATTACATTCCAGTTACAACAAAAGTAATCCTTAAATATCAGTGATCTGTTCAATTAATTTAGGAAATCAATAGGAGCGCTTTGGGATGAAAGGAGCAGAATAAAAGCCAGACAGTCTTACCCGATCTTCTAAGAAAAAATAGTTGACTCCTGGGGAATTAAGAGGCCTTTATACTTTGGACTCAAGGGAAGTTACCACGTTTCTTTCTATGGATTAATTTCTATCAGGTGGATGAAAAAGGACAGAAAGAACCAGCCCATTAATCACTAATATTTCAAAGCGTTCAGAAGGAGGGCTATTGGTAGCGGAATATCTATGGTATTTGAGCACTTACTTCATGCACAGCACTGTACGAAGCTCTTGGGAGAGTACAAGAGAATTAGCAGACATGATCCCTGCCCATGACGAGCTTCTTGTCCGGTACTCTTGACTCACATCCCTCTCTGGCTTGAAATCCCCTCCACTCACTCAAGCAATGGTATTTATTGAGCGCTTACTACGTGCAGAGCACTATATATATATCAAATCCGTCAGACTTTTCGCTCTGCGCATGTTCAAATCCCTCCTGAAATCAGCCATATGTATCGAGCGCTTATTTGGTCCGCAGCACTTGGAGATAGAGCTTTGCTTTTAAGATGGGCAATGAATTGTGCCTCATGAGAAAAACCGAAAGAAAAACACTTCTTGATCTCTCAAGCCATCAATGGTACGTACTGAGTGCTTACTGTAAGCAGAGCACTGTAGTAAGAGCCTGGGAGAATACAATGTAACAGAGTTGGTAGACACATTCCCTGCCTAAATTTCATCTCCTCCTACAACCTTTCCCTGGTGGGGTTTCCAGAACCATGAGCCACAGGGACACAAGCCAACTCTAGCGCTTGTGAACTTAATAATAATAATGATGGCACTTATTAAGTGCTTACTATGTGCAATGCACTGTTCTAAGTGCTAGGGAGGTTACAAGGTGATCAGGTTGTCCCACAGGGGGCTCACAGTCTTCATCCCCATTTTACAGATGAGGTGACTGAGGCACAGAGAATTGAAGTGACTTGCCCAAAGTCACACAGCTGACAATTGGCGGAGCCAGGATATGAACCCATGACCTCTGACTCCAAAGCCCGGGCTCTTTCCACTGAGCCACGCTGCTTCCCTTATGGCATCCTCCTTAGCTAGCAGTTGTGCATCCATGTCCGCACGAATTATTTATTGTCAAGTGGTTGTGAGTCATTTGGCTTGTCTCCCATGAGAAGGTAAACTCCTCTTGTTTACTTTGTTATTTGTCACTCTGTTATTCAATGTCACAATGTAACAATGTCACTTTGTTATTCTGTTGTTCCCATTCATTCATTCAATCATATTTATTGAGCATTTACTGTGTGCAGAGCACTGTACTAAGCGCTTGGGAAGTACAAGTTGGCAGAAGCAGCGTGGCTCAGTAGGAAAGAGCATGGGCTTTGGAGTCAGAGGTCATGGGTTCAAATCCCACTCCGCCAGTTGTCAGCTGTGTGACTTTGGGCAAGTCACTTAACTTCTCTGTGCCTCAGTTACCTCATCTGGAAAATGGGGATTAAATCTGTGAGCCCCACGAGGGACAACCTGATCACCTTGTAACCTCCCCAGCGCTTAGAACAGTGCTTTGCACATAGTAAGCGCTTAATAAATGCCATTAAAAAAAAAAAGTTGGCAACATATAGAGATGGTCCCTACCCAACAACGGGCTCACAGTCTAGAAGGGGGAGACAGACGACAAAACAAAACATGTGGACAGGTGTCAAGTTATCAGAATAAACAGAAGTAAAGATGCACATCATTAACAAAATAAATAGAATAGTAAATATGTACAATCAATCATATTTATTGAGCGCTTACTGTGTGCAGAGCACTGTACTAAGCGCTTGGGAAGTACAAGTTGGCAACATATAGAGACGGTCCCTACCCAACAGTGGGCTCACAGTCTAGAAGGGGGAGACGGAGAACAAAACCAAACATATTAACGAAATAAAATAAATAGAATATGTACAAGTAAAATAGAGTAACAAATCTGTACAAACATATATACAGGTGCAGTGGAGAGGGGAAGGGGTGCCTGCTACACAGCACAACAACCAGTCCCTCAGTGAGAAGCAGCGTAGCCTAGTAGGTAGAGCCCGGGCCTGGGACTCAAAAGGACCCTGCTCTGCCAGTTGTCTGCCGTGTGACCTTGGGCCACTCACTTCACCTCTCCGTGACTCAGTTCCTTCATCTGCAAAATGGGGGTTGAGACCGTGAGCCCCATGTAGGACAATGACCTGAATCTGATCAGCTAGCATCTACCCCAGCATTTAGAAGCGCTTAACGAATACCATTAGAAAAAAAGTAATCATCCACATACAGTGTGAACTAGCCGGGAGGAGAGCAGAATGCTGTTTGGCACACAGAAATCCCAGCTGAACAACACATTTAACAGTTTCCCGGTGACTGTGAAATGATCCCCCGGGGGGCCTATTAAATAGTCACTTAGCACTGACCTCAAAAAGCCCTTTGAAATACGGCATGCTGGCGTTAGAAGCTAAGCAGAATTAATGGTGTTGAACAGCATTTCCTTCCTTGCTCTTCATCTTCAATCAAGAGTATAATTCGGAGTGCTGATTTTAAAGCTAGCAGCTATAAATCCTGCCCCTCAGGAAGTCTGCAATCTAATAAAAATGTCATCACGGGTACGTGCCAAGCGCCTACCCTGTGCAAAGCACTATTCTAGGTACATAGTGTGCATGTGTGACCTTTGAATACTTGATACTCTCCTCATCCCTAACCCCACAGCACTTGCGTATAAATCTTTAAATTATATATTAGAGATAATTTATTCACAGTAATGTCCATCGGCCCCTCTAGACTGTAAGTTCGCAATGAGCAGGGAACGTGTCTGCTAATTCTGTGGTATCGTCCTCTCCCCAGCACTCAGTACAGTGCTCTGCACATAGTAAGCACTCAAATATAATTGGTTGTGTGCTGGGTGGGGGTCGTGGATGTACCGGAAAGATAGTAATAATAATAATAATAATAATGGCATTTATTAGCCGCTTACTATGTGCAAAGCACTGTTCTAAGCGCTGGGGAGGTTACAAGGTGATCAGGTTGTCCTACGGGGGGCTCACAATCTTAATCCCCATTTTACAGATAAGGTAACTGAGGCACAGAGAAGTTAAGTGACTTGCCCAAAGTCACACAGCTGACAAGTGCGGAGCCAGGACTTGAACCCATGACCTCTGACTCCTAAGCACGTGCTCCTTCCACTAAGCCATGCTGCTTCTCACAATCCCTGCCACTCAAGAACCTTGTGGTCTAAGGAGCAAACCATCGATAGTATGGACCTCTTTGTGCCTCAGTTCCCTCTTCTGTAAAATGGGGACTGAGGCTGTGAGCCCCACATGTGACAGGGACTGTGTCCAACCCGATTGGCTTGCATCCACCCCAGTGCTTAGTACAGTGCCTGGCATATAATAAGTGCTTCATAAGTGCTTAGAGAAGCAGCGTGGCTCAGTGGAAACAGCCCGGGCTTTGAAGTCAGAGGTCACAGGTGCAAATCCCGGCTCCGCCACTTAGCTGTGTGACTTTGGGCAAGTCACTTCACTTCTTTGGGCCTCAGTTCCCTCATCTGTAAAATGGGGATAAAGACCGTGAGCCCCCCATGGGACAACCTGATCACCTTGTAACCTCCCCAGCGCTTAGAACAGTGCTTGGCACATAGTAAGTGCTTAATAAATGCCATTATTATTAATAAATACCACAATCATTATTATTATTACAGGAACCCCCGCTCTCATCTCCTCCATCTGTGCAATACTACTTCAGCAGAGACGCCCGGCCTCTGGAGTTCCACCGAGGCAGGGCGGGGGCGACCCTGGCCGTGGAAAGCCAGGCAAAGAGCTCTCTCCTGGCAGGGCCCTCCTGACCTCTTGGTTTCCCTGGCAACCGGTCTCATCCCTAGCTGGGAATCGGCTCATTAGCCCAACTCACACCTCCTAGGCGCCTCAGACCACGCTGGGACGGCTCCGGGTCGACCGCCAAGGTGACGTGATGTGGCAGAGTGAGTCGGGGCCAGAGGGCCGAGGACGCCGGGGTCGGGGGCGAGGCCGGCTGGGCGGGAAGGTGTGCATCTCTGCAGATCACAGCACCCTTCTGGGCACCCTGGACTAGCCAGGTCGGATGCCCACTGGACTGAGGAGAAAGCCGGAAGCATGGCAGCCTCAAGGAGGGGAGAGCCAGGAGACAGGGGGATCTGGGTTCTAATCCCAGCTGTGTCGCTTGTCTGCTAAAAGTCACCTCGTGTGTACAGTGGGGATGAAGACTGTGAATGTATCTACCCTGATTAGCTTATAACCACCCCAGCGCTTAGTACAGTGCCGGGCACACAGTAAGCGCTTAACAAGCACCATTATTATTGAACAAGTGTTCGCATGGATCCTGAGACCCTCATGGGACAGGTCACTCCGACTCGGATACTCTTTCTCAGTGCTTTGTTCAGAGCTCTGCCCACAATGAGTGCTGATCATCATCATCAATCGTATTTATTGAGCACTTACTATGTGCAGAGCACTGTACTAAGCGCTTGGGAAGTACTAATTGGCAACATATAGAGACAGTCCCTACCCAACAGTGGGCTCACAGTCTAAAAGGGGAAGACAGAGAACAAAACCAAACATACTAACAAAATGAAATAAATACAATAGATATGTACAAGTAAAATAAATAAATAAATAAATAGAGTAATAAATATGTACAAACATATATACATATAATGCTTAATAGTTTGACTACTGCTATGACCCCTTCTGCATCTGTCTCTCTATCCCTCAATCAATCAATCGTATTTATTGAGCGCTTACTGTGTGCACAGCACTGTACTAAGCGCTTGGGAAGTACAAGTTGGCAACATCTAGAGACAGTCCCTACCCAACAGTGGGCTCAAACACCTGTAAAGTTATTTGCAGTCCATCTTTTTATGATATGGGAATGCCTCACTATTATCTTTAAGGTGCTCCATTATTTCTCATCCTCTTACCTTTCCACTCTCTTCTCCTCCTACCTTCAGCTCATACCATTTTTTTTAAAGTATTTTTTAAGGGCTCACTATGTGCCAGGCACTGTACTAAGTGCTGGGATAGATACAGGGGTAGATACAAGCAACAAGAGAAGAAGCGTGGCTTAGTGGAAAGAGCCCGGGCTTGGGAGTCAGAAGTCGTGGGTTCTGATCCTGGTTTTACCACTTATCTGCTCTGTGACCTTGAGCAGGACACTTCACTTCTCTGTGCCTCAGTAACCTCTTCTGTAAAATGGGGGTTAAGATTGCGAGCCCCACGTGGGACAACCTGATTATCTTGTATCTAACCCAGCTTAGAACGGTGCTTGGCACATAGTAAGTACTTAAATATCACTATTATTATCACAAGCTAAGAAGGTTGGACACAGTCCATGTCACACATAGGGCTAACTCTCCTAGACTCTCCCAAATGCCTATTTCATTGCCATGCCCAGAAAAAGTGTTCAGTAAATGCTATTTATTTAATCATCTATTTTATTTAATTTTACGGTATTTGTTAAGCACTTACTAGGTATCAAACACTGTCCTAACGGCTGGAGCCCCCTCCTTCCTCTCCCCCTCCTCCTCATCCCCCCTGCCTTACCTCCTTCCCCTCCCCACAGCACCTGTATATATGTTTGTACAGATTTATTACTCTATTTTTCTTGTACATATTTACTGTTCTATTAATTTTATTTTGTTAATATGTTTTGTTTTGTTGTCTGTCTCCCCCTTCTAGACTGTGAGCCCGCTGTTGGGTAGGGACTGTCTCTATATGTTGCCAACTTGTACTTCCCAAGCGCTTAGTACAGTGCTCTGCACACAGTAAGCGCTCAATAAATACGACAATGAATGAATGAAATACAAGTGAATTTGTATACAAGTGAATTTGTTTGGACACAGTCCCTGTTCCAACAATGAACTCACAGACTGAGAAGGAGGGAAAACTGGAGAACTGAGACCCACAGAAGTGAAGTGACTTGCCCCAGGTCACACAGCAAGAAACTGGCAGAGCCGGAATTCGAACCCAGGTCCTCTGACTCCCAGTCCTGGGTTCTTTCTACTAGGGGATGCTGCTGCTCGCAGCATGGATTGATTTTCTAGACTGTGAGCCCGCTGTTGGGTAGGGACCGTCTCTATATGTTGCCAACTTGTACTTCCCAAGCGCTTAGTACAGTGCTCTGCACACAGCAAGCCCTCAATAAATATGACTGAATGAATGAATTCAAGGAGTGAAAGATTTCCGAAGAAGTGAACTGTCATTAGCTGGAACAGGCCCCTCCACCCATAAAAATGCTCTCTGGGGGTCTAATAATAATAACAATAATAACAATGGTGCCAAGCGCTTAGTACAGTGCTCTGCACACAGTAATCGCTCAATAAATACGATTGACTGATTGATTGTTAAGTGCTTACTGTACAGCAGGCACTGTTCTAAAGAACCGGGATAGAAACAAGTTAATTGGGCTGGACACCGTCCATGTCCCACATGGGGCTCACACTCTTCATCTCCATTTTACAGATGAGGGAACTGAGACCCAGAGAAGTGAAGTGACTTCCCAAGGTCACACAGCAGACACTTGGAGAAGGCAGGATTAGAACACATGTCCTTTGGACACCCAGGTCTGTGCTCTATGTGCAAGAGGTCATCAAAGACACCACCCCTCACTGACGGCCATGCCTCCTCCCGGGGACGAGGCGACCTTGGAAAATATTCTCCCTGAAGTTTCCCAGCCGCGGAAGCTTCCAGACCCGCTGGGTTTGCCGGGGTCTCAATGGGGCTTTGGGAACAGGCCTCCGTCTGAACAGTTATCAAATCAGCCAGTCAGCAGAGTGCGGGACTGACTTCAAAACCCTTTTGAGGTCTCCTGAATGAGGCAGATGGCTTGGCAAACCCTTAAAGGCGAAGGTCTCGCCAACCTCCATTCAAATCCCTCTGGGAATGGGCTGAATCCCCCGCCACGTGTGTCTTTTGGGAGGGCGATGCTGACGGCCCCCTCCACCGGGAGAAAAGACCCGCAAGACAGATTTTCAGCCTAAAACGGCGGGTCGGGGTCAAGAGATCAATCATGCAGTCAATCAATCAATCGATCGTATTTATTGAGCGCTTACTGTGTGCAGAGCACTGTACTAAGTGCTTGGGAAGTACAAGCTGGCGACATATAGAGACAGTCCCACCCAACAGTGGGCTCATAGTCTTGAAGATTGATTGTATATTGATCAGTCGTATTGATTGAGCAGTTACCAGGTACAAAACACCGTATTAAGCGCATGGGAGAACAAGTTACCTCATCTATAAAATGGAGATTTAGAATGTGAGCCCAATGTGGGACAGGGACTGTGTTCAATCTGATCTCTCTCCATCCCCCCCATCTTACCTCCTTCCCTTCCCCACAGCACCTGTATATATGTATATATGTCTGTACATATTTATTACTCTATTTATTTATTTATTTTACTTGTACCTATCTATTCTATTTATTTTATTTTGTTAGTATGTTTGGTTTTGTTCTCTGTCTCCCCCTTTTAGACTGTGAGCCCACTGTTGGGTAGGGTCTGTCTCTATATGTTGCCATCTTGTACTTCCCAAGCACTTAGTACAGTGCTCTGCACACAGTAAGTGCTCAATAAATACGATTGATTGATTGATTGATCTGCTTGTATTCCCCCCCCCAGTGCTTCGTACAGTGCCTGGCACACACCCTTAAATACTATTATTATTATTATAGTTATTAACACAACAATATAACAAACACAATCCCTCCCTGCAATGAGCTAAAAGTTTAGATGGGGAGACAATTAATAGAAATAAATTAAAGATAAGGACTTAAGTGCTGTGGGGCTGAGGGGGGGCGGTGGTGAATAAAGAGACTGAATGAGGGTGGGGCAGAAGGGAGTGGGAGAAGAGAAAAGGAGGGCTTAATCAGGGAAGGCCTCCTGGAGGAGATGTACCTTCAAAAAGGCTTTGATAGCGGGACGGCTGTCAACCCTCGGATGCAAAGATGGAGGGCATTCCAGGCCAAAGGCAGGACATGGGCGAGAGGTCAGCGGCAATGTGTTGGCCTTGTATCTAGCCCAGCACGTAGCATGGTGTTAAAAAAATATCATATGAAGAAAAAAGAAAAAAAGGCCTGGGGGTGAGGGATTGCAAACGGAGTAATAGTATTTACTGAACACCCACTGGATGCAAAACACTGTATTTTATTACCTCGGCTCTTCTTCAATTTATTTTAATTTATTAGTTTCATATAATTAATAATAATTTAATTCTATTTAATTTGAGGGTTCATCTCCCCCTTTAGGCTCAAAGCTTCTTGAGGGCAGGGATGGTGTCTACTATCCCTACCATAATCAATCAACTAACTGAGCATTTACTGTGTGCCCAGCACCATACTAAGCGCTTGGGAGAGCACAATTCCACAGAGTTGGTGGACACATTCCTGCCCACACTGAGCTTACACTCACACATTAATATTGTATTCTTCCAAGTGATTAGTGCAGTGTTCTGCGCAAAGTAGGGGCTCTGTAAAAAGAACTGATTGGCCAAATAAAATAGAGATGTGCTCCTTGCCCAAATGGCTGAAAATCAATGATATTTATTGAGTGCTTAGTATGTGCAGATCACTTGGGAGAGTACAACAGAAATAGCAGACACATTCCGTGCCCATAAAGAGCTGACAGTCTAGAAGGGTGAAAAGGTGAGAATTTGGTGGGAGGAATGGTAAATGGAAGAATTATTCATTTATTCAATCAGGGCTGCTTCCTGAGCCCTGAGGCTCAGGAAAATGTCTCCTTTCTTTCCCCTCTTTTGATTATCTCTCCAGTCTCAGCTTGATTTCAGCCTTCTCCACCATCACCTGACATTTTCCAATTCTCCCATTGACCTCCCCTTGAATCTAAATCCTCTCCCAGCCCTGTTATTTTTCACATCTCCCTACTTTTCCTTTCTTCTTCCCTCTCCTTTTTCCGTCTCTTCGTCCCCCCTCCCAGCCCCACAGCACTTATGTCCATATCTGTCATTAATTGATTTCTATTCATGTCTGTCTCCCCCGCTCCTGACTGTAAGCTCAATTTGGGCAGGGAATGTGTCTGTTTATCATTCTATTGTCACAGTAAGTGCTCAATAAATCCCAATGATTGGTTGATAAACAGAAATGCTTCTCTTTCCTCCTTGCCTTGAGTGTGGGAGACATTCCAATATACAGTTGCTGCTTTCTGTTCATTTCTTCATTCATTCAATCAATCCTATCTATTGAGCTCTTCCTGTATGCTGCAAACTCAATGCGGGCAGGGAATGCGCCTACTGCCTTGGTTATATTGCACTCTTCCCAAGCACTTAATACAGTGCTCTGCACACAGTAAGCACTCAATAAGTAATATTGATTGATCGATTTGCTGGAAACGTACCAAATGAAGGATGCTTAGGTGGGTTCCCTCAATCAGGCCACAGGAAGCGGCTCAATCTTGGGGGTTAGATGTTGCCTTCGCACGTGAAGAAATAATCTGAGCAGCAAATACCAGACATTGGTCACACAGTAAGCGCTCAATAAATACGACTGAATGAATGAATGAATATTTACTATTCTTTCTATTTTATTTTGTTAGTATATTTTGTTTTGTTTGTCTCCCCCTTCTAGACTGTGAACCCGTTGTTGGGTAGGGACCATCTCTATATAATAATAATAATGGCATTTATTAAGCGCTTACTACGTGCAAAGCACTGTTCTAAGCGCTGGGGAGGTTACAAGGTGATCAGGTTGTCCCACGGGGGGCTCCCAGTCTTCATCCTCATTTTACAGATGAGGCAACTGAGGCCCAGAGAAGTGAAGTGGCTTGCCCAAAGTCACCCAGTTGACAAGTGGCGGAGCCGGGATTTGAACCCATGACCTCTGACTCCAAAGCCCGGGCTCTTTCCACTGAGCCACGCGGCTTCTCAACTAATCAGATTGGACACAGTCCCTGTCCCACATGGGATTCCCTGTCTTAATCTCCATTTTACAGATGAGGCCCAGAGAAGTGATGTGACTTTTCCAAAGTCACACACAGGACAGGTGGCGGAGACAGGATTAGAACCCAGGTCCTTCAGACTCCCAGAACCGATCTCTATTCACTATACTTCGCTGCTTCCTTGATCCCACAGTATATCCCTGTCTGACCGATCAATGGGGCTGGGGCCACGGAGAAACATCTTTTGGTTTCCTGGCACCGATTTTCCCAAAATTAGACCCACGAGGTACTGGGCCATGTTCATTTCCTCCTCCTCCTGCGGTTGCTAGGAAGAAACGAGATTTGAAGATAAATATTTATCTCCGTCCTCTTTCAGCTTTCCCTTATGCTGAGGTTATTGCTTTATTCATCTTCTGAGCTGGAGAAGATGTCTGCTGTGTCGGTATGAGTAAACAAAGCCGTGGCAAGCCTACAAGGATAAACCAAACTCATCCAAGTCCATCTGGGCATCGACATCTCGTTTACGAATTAATCTAAAGCAGTACAACATAGTGGGCAGCTCACGAGCCTGGGAGGCAGAAGGTCATGGGTTCTAATCCTCACTCTGCTACATATCTGCTGTGTGTCCAACTTGTACTTCCCAGGCGCTTAGTACAGTGCTCTGCACACAGTAAGCGCCCAATAAATATGATTGAATGAATGAATGTCACTTCTCTGGGCCTCAGTTCTCTCACCTAGAAACCAGAGATTGAGGCTGGGAGTCCCACATGGGACAGGGACTGTGTCCAACCTGATTTGCTTGTATCCACCCCAGCGCTTAGCACAACGCCTGGCACATAGTAAGTGCTTAATAAATACCACAATTATTATTATTAGGTCCTTTGTTCCAGCTTTCTGTATAAGAGAGTCTTTCCTGATGGGTGCTTGCCCCTTCCTTCCTCTACCCTTCGTCCCCCTCTCCATCCCCCCCATCTTACCTCCTTCTCTTCCCCACAGCACCTGCATATATGTATATATGTTTGTACATATTTATTACTCTATTTATTTATTCATTTTACTTGTACATATCTATTCTATTTATTTTATTTTGTTAGTATGTTTAGTTTTGTTCTCTGTCTCCCCCTTTTAGACTGTGAGCCCACTGTTGGGTAGGGACTGTCTCTATATGTTGTCAACTTGTACTTCCCAAGTGCTTAGTACAGTGCCCTGCACACAGTAAGCACTCAATATGATTGATTGATTGATTGCCGAGTACCGTATTAAGCTCTTGAGAGAGTACAATACAGCAATTGACAGACACATTCCCTGCCCACACGGAGCTGACATTCATTCATTCAGTCATATTCACTGAGTGCTTACTGCGTGCAGAGCACTGTACTAAGCACTTGGGAAGTACAATTCAACAACATTTAGAGATGGTCCCATTCATCTGGGTTTGCCAGGGTGTGGACGTTTTTGTACATCAACAGAGAAGCAGCATGGCCAATCAATCAATCATATTTATTGAGCACTGTGTGCAGAGCACTGTACTAAGTGCTTGGGAAGTACAAGTCGGCAACATATAGAGAAAGCTGAAAGAGGAACAGTCCCCACCCAACAGTGGGCTCACAGTCTAAAAGGGGGAGACAGAGGACAAAACCAAACATACTAACAAAATCAAACATACTAACAAAATGGCCATGTGGGAAGAGACCATCATCATCATCATCAATCGTATTTATTGAGCGCTTACTATGTGTAGAGCACTGTACTAAGCGCTTGGGAAGTACAAATTGGCAACATATAGAGACAGTTCCTACCCAACAGTGGGCTCACAGTCTAAAAGGGGGAGACAGAGAACAAAACCAAACATACTAACAAAATCAAACATACTAACAAAATGGCCATGTGGGAAGAGCCCAGGCCCGGGAGTCGGAAGGACCTGGGTTCTAATTCCAGCACCGCCACATGGCCGCCGTGAGACCTTGGGCAAGTTGCTTCACTTCTCTGGGACTCGGTTCCCTCATCTGTAAAATGAGGATTGAGACTGCGAGCCCTACATGAGATGTGGATTATGGCCAACCTTATTAGCTTGTATGTACCCCAGGGCTCAGTATAGTGCATGGCACATAGTAAGTATTTAAATACTCTAAATAAAAGAATTTTTAAAGAAGCAACAGTGACATCCACTGGCCAGCACGACTAACCCCGCCACTGTATAAAGTGAGGGAGAGCTCAGCGTAGCCCCTCAAAATATTCTCCAAGATATTTTGGGTCTGGGCTCAATGAGCTGCTTGAACTCCTCTCGCCCTTTCATTCATTCATTCAATTGCATTTACTGAGCCCTTACTGTGTGCACAGCTCTGTCCTAAGCGCTTGGAAGGAGAAGCAGCGTGGCTCAGTGGAAAGAGCCCGGGCTTTGGAGTCACTGGTCATGGGTTCAAATCCCGGCTCCTCCAATTGTCAGCTGTGTGACTTCGGGCAAGTCACTTAACTTCTCTGGGCCTCAGTTCCCTCATCTGTACAATGGGGATGAAGACTGTGAGCCCCCTGTGGGACAACCTGATTGCCTTGTAACCTCCCCAGTGCTTAGAACAGTGCTTCGCACGTAGTAAGCGCTTAATAAATGCCATCATTATCATTATTATTACAACAGACACAGTCCCTTCTCACAATGAGCTTCTATCCCTAGCCTTCATGCACCTACTTATAACCACCCTCAGCGCGTGTGTGTGTGTGTGTGTGTGTGTGTGTGTGTGCGCGCGCACATGTATTTGTGTTTAGGGAAAGTTTCAATTGTTTATTTCATTTGACACACAGTTATTGACTTTGATTACTCTGTAAAAATTTTTACAACTATCTCTCCCAATGGAATACAGGCTCCCTTTGGACTGGGAATTTGTCCTTGGCTTCTTTCGTACTTCCTAAGGGATTAGTATAGTGCATTGTACCAAGTAGACACTCTATAATAATAATAATGGTATTTGTTAAGCGCTTACAATGTGCCAAGCACTGTTCTAAGTACTGGCTGGGGATACAAGGTAATCATGTTGTCCCACGTGGGGCTCACAGTCTTCATCCCCATTTTACAGATGAGGGAATTGAGGCACAGAGAAGTGAAGTGACTTGCCCAAAGTCACACAGCAGACAAGTGGTGGAGCCGGAATTAGAACCCACGACCTCTGACTCCCAAGCCCGTGCTCTTTCCACTAAACCAGTGGCCACTGCCCCACAGCACTTATGTCAATATCTGTAATTTAGTTATTTATATTAATATCCATCTCCACCTCTAGACTGTAAGCTCGTTGTGGGCAGGGAATGTATTGTTCTACTGTCCTCTCCCAAGCACTCAGTACAGTGCTCTGCACTCAGTAAGCACTCAATAAATATGATTGACTATTACCATTACTACTATTTCTATTTATGAGCTGTCCCATTCAGCTTACGTAAAATTCTAGGAAAATCCCAGACCATCACGAGGCGAAATCAAGTTTTCCTTTTTGTGAAGCTGCCTAGACATCGAGCCCCACAGATTCTTAGGAACAGTATTTCTTAGTGACTTCTGGTATTCATTAGAGGCTTAGTAGGTTCCAGGCATTCATTCAAGCATTCAATTGTATTTACTGAGCGCTTACTGTGTGCAGAGCACTGTATTAAATGCTTGGGAAAGAATGATACAACAATAAACAGAGACAATCCCTGAGCAACGAGGTAATAATAATAATAATGATGGCATTTGTTAAGCGCTTACTAGGTGCAAAGCACTGTTGTAAGCACTGGGGGGGATACAAGGTGATCAGGTTGTCCCACGTGGGGCTCACAATCTTCATCCCCATTTTACAGATGAGGGAACTGAGGCTCAGAGAAGTTAAGTGACTTGCCCAGGGACACACAGCAGACATGTGGCAGAGCCAGGATTCAAACCCATGACCTCCGACTCCCAAGCCTGGGCTCTTACCACTGAGCCACGCTGCTTGGGAATCAGATCAGATATACGGGGCTCAAGGTCTAATGCAGGAGGGGGACAGGTATTTTATACCCATTTTACAGATGAGGGAACTGAAGCCCAGAGAAGTGACGTGACTAGCCCAAGGTCACCCAGCCTACTGAAATCAAGTGGGCACAATCCTGAGAGCAGTTGAGGGCACCAACATGAGCAGCCCACCCGGGAAGGAGGCTAAAGAAGAAGAAAATCCTTGAGGAAGGAGTGTGGCCTAGAGGAAAGCACTAAATTCTGGAAGTCAGGAGATTTAGGTTCTAATCTAATGGCCTGTTGCCTTTGGGTAAGTCACCTCATCTCTCCGGGCCTCAGTTTCCTCCTCTGTAAAATGGGGGATTTGATTCCTGCTCTTCCCCATCTCTTCAGCTATGGGCTCCGGATAGGTCAGGGCTGTGTCCAATCAGACTATACTGAATATCAGCACAATGCTTTGATACACAGTAAGTTCTTAATGCCACAATTATTATTTACTGTCAATCACCGATAATAATAATAATAATAATAATAGTATTTATTAAGTGCTTACTATGTGCAAAGCACTGTTCTAAGCGCTGGGGAGGTTACAAGGTGATCAGGTTGTCCCACGGGGGGCTCACAGTCTTAATCCTCATTTTACAGATGAGGTAACTGAGGCCCAGTGAAGTGACTTGCCCAAAGTCACCCAGCTGATAGTGGCGGAGCTGGGATTAGAACCCATGACCTCTGACTCCCGAGCCCGGGCTCTTTCCACTGAGCCACGCTGCTTCTCTGAGATAATAATAATAATAATAATAATAATGGAATTTATTAAGCGCTTACTATGTGCAAAGCACTGTTCTAAGCGCTGGGGAGGTTACAGGGTGATCAGGTTGTCCCACGGGGGGCTCCCAATCTTAATCCCCATTTTACAGATGAGGTAACTGAGGCACAGAGAAGTTAAGCAACTTGCCCAAAGTCACAAGTGACAATTGGCGGAGCCGGGATTCAAACCCATGAACTCTGACTCCAAAGCCTGGGCTCCTTCCACTGAGCCACGCTGCTATGAGATCAGTTAGTGAGTCAAGTCAATCCTATTTATTGGTCGCTTTGTGTGCACAGCACTGTACTAAGCGCTTGGGAGAGAACAATACAACAGACATTCCCTGCACTTGGGAGAGAACAATACCACAATATAACAGACATTCCCTGCCCTCAATGAGTTTACAGTCTAGAAATCATCGGGTTGGACACAATCCCTGCCCCACGTAGGGCTCGCAGTCTTAATCCTATTATACAGGTGAGGGAATTGAGGCCCAGAGAAGCGAGGTGACTTGCCCAAGGTCACACAGAAGACAAGCGACAGATCCGGGGTTGAATTAGCCCAGGACATTCAACGTGCAATATAATAATTCCTCAGATCATCGGTCGATGTCGATAATTGGCTGGTTGAGGGCCACGGGGTAAAACTACTTCACAGAAATAGCATAATAAACCCGATGAGGTTAAATGCCAGCCTAATGTGTATAATTAGTACCAGGCCCCCGGAGAAAATAATATCGCTTCTCAACTCCATAAGGTCCTGGCTTTGATCCACACTCAGGACTGCCTTGACACCGGTATTCCAAGGGAAAAAACAATCAGACCGGAGACAATCCGGCCTCTCCTGTCAGCTCTGGCGGGAAAGAGCCAAAACCCACGTTCCCAATTCCTCACCCATTTGGGAATTAGAAGGCCAGGGGCACCCTAATAATAACAACAACAATGAGAGCAATTATTAAGCGCTTATTATGTGTCAAGCACTGTTCTAAGCGCTAGGGTAGAGATGCAGTAATCAGGTTGGACGCAGTCCCCGCCCCACACGGGCTCACGGTTTTCATCCCCATTTTGCAGATGAGGTTGCTGAGGCCCAGCCATGTAAAGCGACTTGCCCAAGGTCACACAACAGACAAGTTGTCTCCCCTCCTCTCTCGCCATCAACTGTGCCGCTTTCAGTCCTATTTTTCGATCTCGCCGCAGCACGTTGGGGTTGAGAGACAATTCTTCCCCCCCATTTTCCAAGACTTATCGAAGGCCCATCTCCTCCAGGAAGCCTTCCCTGACCAAGCTCCCCCTTTCCTCTTCTCCCACTCACTTCTGCGTCGCCCCCTTCATTCATCCCCCCCATCCCAGCCCCACAGCCCGTCTATTTCTGTCATTTATTATTTCTATTCACGTCTCCCCCTCTAAGACTGCGAGCTCGTTGCGGGCAGGGAATGTAAATGTTTGTTATTCTGTCGTCCTCTCACGAGCACTTAGTACCATGCTTTGCGCAGAGTAAGCGTTCAATAAATACAAATGAATGAATACTGGCTGAAAGGGCGAGTTGAACTGTCTTTGTCTGCAGGGAAAAGAAGGCACAGGTCTGAATAGCAATGAGCTATTGCTACAATAGCAAAAGCTACAACGGAAGGCGGCACAACGCTTCAGGTGTGTAAGCATCCTGGAAATGAAGTGGTCCTTGAATTACATTAATTTAAAATCTGGCAAATATTACTCGGCATGTTTGTCAATGTGCTGTATAATTATTAATTTGTTCATTGAAGCAACTGGATAAATAAATAGAGAGCAGAACACCACCGGTGAGAAACGGCTCGAAAAATTCCAGCGTCCGAGACCTTTCCTTCCCCCAAGTTCCCTGTGTCCGTCTCCCTCCTCCTCGCCCTAAAACCGCCCACCCAAAGTGGCAAACTTCCCGGCCAGCCATTAGGTGCCCACGGGGTTTTGGCTATCCGTGGGGCAAGTTTGGTTTCCTCGGACCAGATGTCATAATGGGGATTTTAATATCGCACTTAAGGAGAAGCAGTGGCCTAGTTGAAAGAGCCCGGAGACTGGGAGTCAGAGGACCTGGGTTCATTCATTCAATCATATTTATTGAGAGCTTACTGTGTGCAGAGCACTGTACTAAGCGCTCGGGAAGTCCAAGTTGGCAACATATAGAGACGGGCCCTACCCAACAGCGGGCTCACAGTCTAGAAGGGGGAGACAGACAACAAAACAAAACATATTAACAAAATAAAATAGAATAAATATGTACAAGTAAAATAAACAGAGTAATAAATATGTACAAACATATACATATAGGGTTCTAATCCCTGCTCCACCACTCGTCTGCTGAGTGACTTTGGGCAAGTCACGTCACTTCTCTGGGCCTCGGTTGCCTCATCTGGAAAATGAGGATTAACATCTTGAGCCCCATGTGGAGCTGGGACTGTGTTCAACCCCATTAGCTTGCATCTACCCCAGCGCTTAGTACAGTGCCTGGCACGTACTGAGCGCTTAACAGATACCACGTTTATTATACTATTTTCGTATAAGTCTTGTTTTGGCTGGAGTATTTTCACTAGCGTAGGCCGTGGCCAGTTGACATCCGGAATCAGGTTGGGTGGTGAGCACCGATCATGAGGAAGAAGGAGAAATGTGTCTGTCAACTCTGTCATAATGGACTCTCCAGAGCGTTTAGTACAGAGCTCCGCACACGGTGAGCACTCACGAAGAACCACTGGTGGGCTGATTGATGGATCAATCAAGAACTGGGTCGGGGGGCATAAGGGGGGAGCCCTAATGTTCCGAATTTACCAACTGCCCATCTCTCGGGGAAACCATTTGAGACAACGGAAAAATGGCTCTTGGTTTTCTTTTTTGATCCACTCTGATTCCATTACTCCTACGCTTATCTTCCCCTGCAATGCCTCGTCCTGCCCAATCCCATCAGACAATTCCTCTCCCCATCTTCAAAGCCTTATCAAAGGCCCATCTCCTCCAAGAGGCCTTCCCTGACTAAGCCCTCCTTTCCTCTTCTCCCACTCCCTCTACGTCACCCCGACTTCCTCCCCTCATTCATCCCCTCCGCCCAGCCCCACAATCATGTTCACATCTGCCACTTATTTCTTTGTATTAATATCTGTCTCTCCCTCTAGACCGAAAGCTTGTTATGGGCAGGGACTGTGTCTGCTTCTTGTTCTAGAGTCCACTCCCCAGTACTCTGCCTACAGTGAACATTCACGTAATATGCCTGAATGAAGATTGTACTCTCCCAAGCAATTAATACAGTGCTCTGCACACCGTGAGTGCTCAATAAATACAACTATGAATATTGTACTCTCTCAAACGACTAGTACAATGCTCTGCACTCAGTGAGCAATCAAATACCACAATGAATATTGTACTCTCCCCAGCAACTCGTACAGTGCTCTGCAGTCAGTAAGCACTCAATAAATGACTGAATGAATATTGTACTCTCCCAAGCAACTAGTACAGTGCTCTGCACACAGTGAGCACTCAATGAATACGACTGAATGAATGAAGCGCAGTGGGACCCTCCCCCCAGTGCCCCGCTGGCAAAGGAGGGTGGGATTTGATGTCATCATCGCCCCTCACCCCCACCCCAGGGACCCAGGTGGGACCACCTAAACTGGGGGAAGCATCTCCGTGGTAAGTGGCTGGGCTGTCAGGGATGGTGATTGAGAGCTGATTAAAACTGGGGAGCCAAGTTCAGGAAGCTGATACATTCCATCTAATCAAGGCTGAGAGCTTCCTCTCTGCCCAAGCCCTCTCAGTTGAACAACGAGGAACACGGCGTGCGGGAGAAATTATTCTTCAAGGTTGTTTGACATGCAAGCCCTTCAATAAGTTACCTGGTGATAGCATCACCTGCCTGCCGCTAGAACCCGTTCTCAGGAAAAGCAGCGAGGCCCAAAAAGCCCGGGCCGGGGAAGGGGACCTGGGTTCATTCAGTCGTATTCATCGAGCGCCTGCTGTGTGCCGAGCACTGGACTGAGACCTTGGGAGAGTACAATGCAACAGTAAACAGATACATTCTCTGCCCACGATGAGTTTACAGTCTAATCCCAGCTCTGCCACTTGTCTTCTATGTTACCTTAGGCAAGTTACTTCTCTGGGCCTCAGTTTCCTCATCTGTAGAATGTGGATTAAGATTGTGAGCCCTGTGTGGGACAGAGGCTCTGTCAAACCCGATTATCCTGTATCTACCCTGGGGCTTAGTACAGTGCCTGGCACATAATAATAATGGTATTTGTTAAGTGATTACTATGTGCCAAGTACCGTTCTAAGCGGTGGGGCAGATTAAAAGTAATCGGGTTGTCCCACGTGGGGCTCACAGCCTTAATCCCCATTTTACAGATGAGGTAACTGAGGCCCAGAGAAGTGAAGTGGCTTGCCCAAGGTCACACAGCAGACAAGCGGTGGAGCCAGGATCAAAACCTATGTCCTCTGACTCCCAAGGCCATGCTGTTTCCACCAAGCCATGATGCTTACCAAGCCATGCTGCTTAGTAGTACCCGCTTAATAAATACCGCAATTATTTTAACAATTACCACCGCACCACACACCAGAATCCAGCTACAGTTCAAAGGCCACAGTTTACTTTAGGTTCTCACCACCAGCATCAATATAGTATAATTGGTCTACTATTATTATTATTATTATTATAGAAAAATTCCTCAAGAATGTTCAGGACTTATATTTCTCCACTAAAAGTATTTGCTGGAAACCCACTGTGGGCAGAGCACTGTACTAAGCTCTTAGAAGAGTACAATAAAGGGATAAGGGATAACAAAGAAGCAGCATGGCCTAGTAGATAGAGCATGGTCTGGGACAGTAAGCACTCACTAAATACGATTGAATGAATGAATGAATGAATGGGAGTAAGAAGGACCTGGGTTCTAATCTCAGCTCTGCCGCTCTCTGCTGTGTGACCTTAGGCAAGTCCCTTCACTTCTCTGTGCCTCCATTACCTCATCTGTAAATTGGGAATTGAGACTGTGAGCCCCACATGAGATATGGACTGTGTCCAACCTGAGCAGCTTGTATCTACCCCAGAACTTAGTATAGTGGCTGGCACATGGCAAGCACTTAACAGACACCATTAAAAAAAATAAACAGAAATATTGAGAGATGATCTCCCAAAGGAGGTTTATAATTGCCATTTTCTGGGTCTCAACTTAGGTAGTTTGGTGTGGAAAAGAGGCATGAGACTGCATCTATGCCAGTGCTCAGTACATAGTCTGGCAAAGAGTAACAGACACAAGGGAGGGTGGAGAAGAGTTTCCTCAATAAGTTGGACCTGGAAACTGAAGCCGCTGAATGAAGCCACTGAGCATCTACTTAATAATAATGACGGCATTTATTAAGCGCTTCCTATGTGCTGAGCACTGTTCTAAGCGCTGGTGGGGCAAAGAGCCAAGTCCCCTCTCAGGATGCCGCAGCGTGAAGCAGCGTGGCTCAGTGGAAAGAGCACGGGCTTTGGAGTTGGAGGTCACGGGTTCAAATCCCAGCTCCGCCAATTGTCAGCTGTGTGACTTTGGGCAAGTCGCAACTTCTCTGTGCCTCAGTTACCTCATCTGTAAAATGGGGATGAAGATTGTGAGCCCCACGTGGGACAACCTGTTCACTTTGTAACCTGAACAGTGCTTTGCACATACTAAGCGCTTAATAAATGTCACTATTATTATTACTTATTATGCCACCTGGAGAGCTAATTTCCAGTATCATACAAGTCTTGGCTACGGGAGGGAGAGTCGAGCAGAGGCCTACCCATTCCATTCCCCTAGCTTGGAAACTACAAGTTAAAACTCACCCGTGCTGGTAACAGTGTCACGGGAGCGAGCTGAGAACGGAAACTCAATCTGAGTACGCGGAAGAAGGCGATGGGAAACCGCTTCTGGATTTTTACAAAGAAAACTCGACGGATCCACTACCAGAACGACTGCAGGTGGAGGTGGGGCGTGCTGGAAGAGACGTGTCCATAGTGTTGTCGCAATGGGTCAGAAACGACTGGACAGCATAAGGCAAGACAATTGGTCAAATACTGTGCTAAGCGCTGGGGTAGATAGTGTTCGCTGTCTCAAGGCCACGGCTCCCAGTGCTCCCACAGAAAAGTCCAAGGGACACAACTGGTGGCTTAGAACAGTGCTCTGCACATAGTAAGTGCTTAACAAATGCCAAAAAATAAAAAATAAAAAATAAGCATGGCCTAGTGATGATGATGATGGTATTTAAGTGCTTACTAAGTGCCAAGCACTGTTCTAAGCACTGGGGTAGATATAAGGTCATCACGTTGTCCCACACGGGGCTCACAGTTTTAACCCCATTTTCCAGATGATGTAACGGAGGCGCAATAAAATTAACTGACTTACCCTAAGTCACACAGCTGACAAGGGGTGGAGCCGGGATTAGAATTCACGACCTCTGACTCCCAACCCCAGGCTCTTGAATAATAATAATAATAAAGATGGTATTTGTTAAGTGCTTCTTAAAGAGCCCCACGTGGGACAACTTAATCACCTTGTATCCCCCCCAGCGCTTAGAACAGTGCTTTGCACACAGTAAGCGCTTAACAAATGCCATCATTATTTTTATTATTATTATTATTATTATTATTATTATATGCTCTAAGTGCTGGGGTAGATATGAGGTAATTTAGGTTGTCCCACACAGGGCTCAAAGTCTTAATCCCCATTTTACAGATGAGTAATTTAGGTTGTCCCACACGGGGCTCAAAGTCTTAATCCCCATTTTACAGATGAGGTGACTGAGGCACAGAGAAGTTAAGTGACTTGTCCAAAGTCACACAGCTGACAAGTGGCAGAGCTGGGATTAGAACCCACGACCTCTGACTCCCAAGCCCAGGCTCTTTCCGCTAAGCCACGCTGCTTCCCTTTCCACTAAACCACGACAGAGCACAGTCCTGGAAGTCAGAAGGTCATGGGTTCTAATCCCATCTCCGCCATCTGTCTGCTGTGTGACCTTGGGCAAGTCACTTCACTTCTCTGGGCCTCCATCCCCTCATCTGTAAAATGGGGATTCATTCATTCATTCAATCGTATTTATTGAGTGCTTACTGTGCGCAGAGCACTGTACTAAGCACTTGGGAAGTCCAAGTTGGCAACATATAGAGACGGTCCCTACCCAACAGTGGGCTCACAGTCTAGAAGGGGGAGACAGACAACAAAACAAAACATATTAACAAAATAAAGTAAATGGAATAGATATGTACAAGTAAAATAAATAAATCCCAAACCAAAGGATATTATTGCTATTTGCAGCTGGCATAGATATGGAGACCGTGAGCCTCACGTGGCACAGGGACTGTGTCCAGTATGATTTGCTTGTATCCACTCCAGTGCTTGGAACAGTGCCTGGCAGACAGTAAGTGCTTAATACCATTATTATTATTATTATTATTATTATTATTATTATTGTTTTTGTTATTATTATTATTATTATTGTTGTTGTTGTTATTATTATTATTATTATTATTATTGGACCACCCCAAAGTTGTCTAGAGGACAAGGGGGGGGAACACACGTATCCAGTGGGCCGGAAGAGGGCACAGAGCACACGTGGAAACACCAGAGACCTTAGGCATCTAAGACACCCACCCGACCCACCCCCACCTCAATTCTCCAACCCCCCTCACCCCTCTCCCCTCCGGATCCCCCGCCCTTTTAAGGCCAGCTACTACCTACTACCTACAGAGAAGCAGGGTGGCTCAGTGGAAAGATCCCGGGCTTTGGAGTCAGAGGTCATGCGGCTCCGCCAATTGTCAGCTGTGTGACTTTGGGCAAGTCACTTCACTTCTCTGGGCCTCAGTTACCTCATCTGTAAAATGGGGATTAAGACTGTGAGCCCCCTGTGGGACAAACTGATGGCCTTGTAACCTCTCCAGCGCTCAGAACAGTGCTTTGCACATAGTAAGCGCTTAATAAATGCCATTATTATTATTATTATTATTATTATCTACTGTCCCACAAAACCCACTGTTTTTTTTCCTAATACTACTCATTAAGCACTTACTACACGCCAGGCACTGCACTAAGAGTTGGGGGGGATCCAAGCTAATCCTTTTTTTCCACAGTCCCTGTCCCACGTGGGGCTCGCGGTCTTAATCCCCATTTTACAGATGAGGGAACTGAGGCACAGAGAGATGAAGTCATTTTCCCAGGGTCATAGAGCAGATATGTGATGAGCCGGGATTAGAACCCACGACCTCAGACACCCAGGCCCATGCATACCTTGTTATCACCAAGTTACATTAACGACAACCTCATTCGCACCTACTCAGCCTTCCTGTCCCACCATCGACCCCCAGCCCACGTCCTCCCCCCGGCCGGGAATGCCCTGCTCCCTCTGCCCATCCGCCAAGCTAGCTCTCTTCCTCCCTTCAAGGCCCTACTGAGAGCTCACCTCCTCCAGGAGGCCTTCCCACACTGAGCCCCTTCCTTCCTCTCCCCCTCGTCCCCCTCTCCATCCCCCGCATCTTACCTCCTTCCCTTCCCCACAGCACCTGTATATATGTATATATGTTTGTACATACTTATTACTCTATTTATTTATTTATTTTACTTGTACCTATCTATTCTATTTATTTTATTTTGTTAGTATGTTTGGTTTCGTTCTCTGTCTCCCCCTTCTAGACTGTGAGCCCACTGTTGGGTACGGACTGTCTCTAGATGTTGCCAGCTTGTACTTCCCAAGCGCTTAGTACAGTGCTCTGCACACAGTAAGTGCTCAATGAATACGACTGATTGATTGATTGATTGATGCATACTCTATGACAGCAAGAGCAGAGATGCTTTTAATGGAGGAAAAATGAAACCTCTCACCCCAAAATGAGGTCGACTTGGCCCAGGGAGTTGAAAAACCTTCCCTTGGAGAGGCGAACTCACGAGCCCCAACAGCTAGCCCATCGCCTGCTCTCTGCTGGCGGGCCGTGCAGGGGTGCAGCCCATCTCCAACGGCCTGCGCCCTCCTCCTCTGCCAAAACCGTCTCCGTTGGAGTCGGAAGACAGGATGCGGACCCCCCAGGCCAGTGGAAAGAGCAGGGGCCTGGGAGTTGGAGGACCTGAGTTCTAATCCCAACACTATCACCTGTCTGCTGTGTGACCTTGACTGAGTCACTTACCTGTGCCTCAGTTTCCTCATCTGCAAAATAAGGGTTCAATACCCCTTTCCTCTCCCACTTAGACTGTGAGCCCCACGTGAGACAGGGACTGTGTCCAACATGATGACCTTGTATCTACCCCAGCGCTTAGCTCAGTGCCTGGCACATAGTAAGTGCTTAAACAAGTCCGATAATAAAGCCAAAACGCTTGGGGAGAGGACAATACACATCCCTGCCCTCAAAGAGCTGAGGGCAGGTCAGACAGACCCAAAATTATTTCCAGAAGGAAAAAAAGGCAGAACGGTTATGTAGATGAGGACGTGATTAAAGATTAGGACGGGGCATTCAAAGTGCATGCCGATGCTATGAGATGAGAGAGGCACGGTATGACCTGAGGAAAAGAAAAATGAATCATCTGGAAAGACCTGCCAGTCACGAAAAGATATTTTAGTCACACCTACAGTAGAACAAGGAGGAGGAGCAGGAACAATATTTACTAAGTGCTTACTAAGTGCGGTGCCCTATATTAAGTACTTGGGAAATCACCACAGTAGCAACTGTAGTAGCTGTAATGGTAATTTATTGAGCATGTTGCATAATAATAATGATAATTGTGGTATTTGTTAAGCACTTACTATGTGCCCGGCACTAAGCACTGGGGTGGATACAGGCAAATCGGGTTGGACACAGTCCCTGTCCCATGGGGGACTCACAGTCTCAATGTCCATTTTACAGATGAGGCAACTGAGGCCCAGAGAAGTGAAGTGACTTGCCTGGGTCAGAGCCAGGAATAGAACCCATGACCTTCTGACTCTTAGGCCCAGGCTCTATCCACTAGGCCACACTGCTGCATGGGATGCACTGTAGTTCCTTATGGGCAGGGAATGTGTCTGCTAATATATTATATATATTATATATATATATTTGTATGTATTTATTACTCTATTTTATTTGTACATATTTATTTTATTTATTTTATTTTGTTAATATGTTTTGTTTTGTTCTCTGTCTCCCCCTTCTAGACTGTGAGCCCACTGTTGGGTAGGGACCGTCTCTATATGTTGCCAACTTGTACTTCCCAAGCGCTTAGTACAGTGCCCTGCACACAGTAAGCGCTCAATAAATATGATTGAATGAATGAATAATTCTGTTGTATTGTGCTTTCCCAAGCGCTTAGTACAGTGCTTTGCTGCACCCAGATCATCTTATATCTACCCCATAGCTTAGTAAAGTGACAGGAAGCAGTGTGGCTCAGTGGAAAGAGCACAAGCTTTGGAGTCAGAGGTCATGGGTTCAAATCCCAGCTCCGCCAACTGTCAGCTGTGTGACTTTGGGCAAGTCACTTAACTTCTCCCTGCCTCAGTTACCTCATCTGTAAAATGGGGATTAAAACTGTGAGCCCCCTGTGGAACAACCTGATCACCTTGTAACCTCCCCAGCGCTTAGAACAGTGCTTTGCACATAGTAAGCGCTTAACAAATACCATCATTATTATTATTATTAAATGCTTAAGAAATGCCAGTTAAAAAAAAGTCAAAGAAAGAATCTTGGTCTTCTATGAAGAACCACCAATGACTTACTGGTGCTCTGATTCAGTGTCACAGCCCCATCAGAAGACATTCTTTTATTCTTCTTTTTTTTTAAAAAAAATGAACTGCCAGGGTGGTCGTGAATTTTAGATGATCACGGATAATTGCAGGAGTACCCAGTGTCGTTTATCCAGAATGACACAAAGCAGGAGATCCAGGACGGAGTTAACTCACCCGGGTAGCAATGATCTGACTGCCAGGAGCAGCAGTGTGGCCTAATGGCTAGAACCCAGGCTGGAGGTCAGCAAGACCTGAGTTCTAATCCCGGCTCTGCCACTTGTCTGCTGGGTGGCCTTGGGCAAGTCACTTCACTTCTCCAGGCCTCAGGTCTGTTAAATGGGGATTAAGACTGTGAACCCCCACGTGGGACAGGAACTGTATCCAACCCGATTTGCTTGTATCCACCCTGGAGCTTGGCATAGTGCCTGGCACATAGTAAGTACTTAAATGCCACAATTATTATTTTTATTATTACTCTCCCAAGAGCTTGGTACAGTGCCCTGTCCACACAATGCACTCCATCAATACCGCTGAGTGACTGAATATATTGTAAGCTCCTTGAGGGCCAGAATCATGACTACTAACTGTAGAGTATTCTCTCGGGCGCTCAGTATAGTTATCTGCCCACTGAAGGCGTTCAGGACATACCACTAATTGTTTGCCTGTGCTTTTCACTTGAACACCTTTCTCATTTTGTTTCAAGACGGTTTAACTGGGGGTAGGGGCTTGGGCCAGTACGCCAGGACCTTGGAAAGATGGGGAAAAGGGCGTAGGAGAAGGTCATGGGTTCTAATCCCAGCTCTGCTATTTATCCGCTTTGTGACCTTGGGCAAATCACTTCACTTTTCTGTGCTTCAGTTCCCTCATCTGTAAAATGGGGATTAACACTGTGGGACAGGGATTGTGTCCAACCTAATTACCTTGTATTTACCTCAGCTCCTAGTACAGTGTGTGGCACATATTAAGCACTTAAATGCCACAAGAATAATAATTATTATTTTTATTATGACAAGCGACTAGAGCAGCCCACAAGGTAACGGTTCAGAGGCCCAATCTCCTATATTTCCATGTTTCAATGTTCGCGCCATTATTTACACATCATGGACACACACACACACCAAAAGGAGGGATTAAAAGAAATCAGTAAAATTCTCAAATAACAAGTGTCAAGATACTGTATACCCACCCAGTTGGTAAAATAAATCAGTTAATTTGGCAGGTAAGTATTAAGTAATCATGTTGTCAGAATAGGGTGAGTGTCTAGGGGAGAGAGACAAAGAGGGAACAAAGGAGAAAAAATGAAAATGATGGAGAAGTGAGGAGGCACCAAAAATCGGTCTCGGGGGAAGGAGTCGAAGGTGGCAAGGTCCCCAGCAGGATGACCCAACCCAAGGTCTGAGGAATTCAGCCACCTCAGACGCTCTATTCAGACCCTAAAATCAATCAATCATATTTATTGAGCGCTTACTGTGTGCAGAGCACTGTACTAAGCACTTGGGAAGTACAAGTTGGCAACATATAGAGACAGTCCCTACCCAACAGTGGGCTCACAGTCTAAAAGGGGGAGACAGAGAACAAAACCAAACATACTAACAAAATAAAATAAATAGAATAGATATGTACAAGTAAATTAGAGTAATAAAACCATCCACACCTCAGAAAGAAGCAGGTGGCCTAGTGGAAAGGCCACGGTCCCTGGAGTTTCTGTCACTGCCCTGCTGTGTGACCTTGGGCCACTCACTTAACCTCTCTGGGCTTCGGTCACCTCATCTGGGAAACGGGGAAAAGATCCCCACTTCCTCTCCCTCTTAGACTATGATTCTCACCTGGGAATGTCCTCCAATCTGGGTATTTGGCTATCTGCCCTCAATCTTCCCCTTTAGACTGTAAGCTCACGGTGGGCAAGGAATGAGTCTGCTTATTGTTCTATCGTCCTCTCCCAAATGCTTAGTACAGTGCTCTGAACACAGTAAGTGCTCAATAAATACGACTGAATGAATCAATGAAGTGCTTGGCACAGAGTAAGAAATACCACAATTATTATTACCATTGACGACAGGTCCAAATACCACAATTATTACTACCATTGACGACAGGTCCAAAGCCCAAAGAAGAGCCCAGTGTAGTAGACGAAGCCCAGGCCTGGGACACAGAAAGTCATGGGTTCTAAACCCGGTTCCACCACTTGTCTGCTGTGTGACCTCGGGTAAATCACTTGGGCACATCTACTGATGCCAGTTTACTTGCTTTGATGTCTATCTCCCCCTTCTAGACTGTGAGCCCACTGTGGGCAGGGATTGTCTCTATTTGTTGCTGAATTGTACTTTCTAAGCGCTTAGTACAGTGCTCTGCACACAGTAAGCACTGAATAAGTACAATTGAATGAAAGAAATCACGACTTCCATGTGCTTCAGTGACCGCATCTGTAAAATGGGGATGAAGACTGCGAACCCCATGTGGGGCAACCTAATTACCTCGTATCCACCCCAGCACTTAGAATAGTGCTTGGCATATAGTAAGCACTTAAATATAATAATAATAACAATGGCATTTATTAAGCGCTTACTATGTGCACAGTACTGTTCTAAGCACTGGGGAGGTTACAAGGTGATCAGGTTGTTCCACGGGGGGCTCAAAGTCTTAATCCCCATTTTACAGATGAGGTAACTGAGGCACAGAGAAGTTAAGTGACTTGCCCAAAGTCACACAGCTGACAATTGGCAGAGCGGGGATTTGAACCCATGACCTCTGACTCCAAAACCCGTGCTCTTTCCACTGAGCCACGCGCAATGCAGAAAGGAGTGGGGGAAGAGAAAAGGAAGGCTTAGTCAGGGAAGGCCTCTTGGAGGAGATGGGCCTCCAATAAAGCTTTGAAGGTGGGCGGAAGAGTCCCTGCCTTTCGACAGATTCACGATCCAACTTGTGCCCATTTTAGGGAACTGAGGCCCAGAAGGGCTAAAGCCACTTACGCAAGGTCACAGAGCAGGTCAGTGGCAGACAATAAGCGCTCAATAAATAGGATTGAATGAATCAATGACCTGGGATGAGAACCCAGGTGTCCTGACGTACAGTCCCAGGCCCGACCCATGAGGCCAAGTTGCCTCTTACCTTAGGTCAGGCCCCATCCTCTGGTCAGTGGGAATAGTCACTCCCTCGTTCGCTGTCACCGGCTATCATTATGCCTCCCCCTCTAGACCACAAGCCCACTGTGGGCAGGAAATGTGTCTGTTCTGCTGTTATAATGTGTTCTCCCAAGTGCTTAGTACAGTGCTCTGCACACAGTAAGCACTCAATAAATACGATTGACTGGCTGGCTAAATGTCTATCTCCCCTTCTAGACTGTAAGCTTGCTAAGGGATGTGTTTGTTAACTTTCCTATTGTACTCTCCCAAGAGCTTAGTACAGTGCTCTGCACATAGTAAGTGCTCAATAAATACAACCGACTGACTAAACATCTGTCTCTCCCTCTAGACTGTAGCTCACTGGGCGCAGGGAAATGTGTCAGTTATATTAAGTTTAAGCAGCGTCGCTTTATGGATCAAGCCCAGGCCTTGGGAGTCAGAAGGTCATGGATTCTAATCCCAGCTCTGCCACTTGTCTGCTGAGTGACCTTGGGCAAGTCACTTCACTTCTCTGGGCCTCAGTTACCACATCTGTAAAATGGGGATCGAGACTGGGAGCCCCATTTGCATCAGGAACTGTTTCCCATCTGATTGGCTTGGATCGATCCCAGTGCTTAGTACAGTGCCTGACACATAGTAGAGCTTAACAAATACCGCTATTATTACTAATGTTATTATTCCTGAAAGAGCACTACAATACCAATATTATATTAATATATAATAATAATAATAATGGCATTTATTAAGTGCTTACTATGTGCAAAGCACTGTTCTAAGCGCTGGGGAGGTTACAAGGTGATCAGGTTGTTCCACGGGGGGCTCACAGTCTTCATCCCCATTTTACGGGTGAGGTAACTGAGGCACAGAGGAGTTAAATGACTTGCCCAAAGTCATGCAGCTGACAATTGGCAGAGCCAGGATTTGAACCCATGACCTCTGACCCCAAAGCCCGTGCTCTTTCCATTGAGCCACGCTGCTTCTCTGATTATTAATAATATAGTCATCATGTATCTCCATAACCACAATCTATAAGTGGCCTCCTTGCTTCCAATCAGAGCAATTAGAGAAGCAGCGTGGCTCAGTGGAAAAGAGCCCGGGCTTTGGAGTCAGAGGTCACGGGTTCAAATCCCAGCTCTGCCAATTAGCTGTGTGACTTTGGGCAAGTCACGTCACTTCTCTGGGCCTCAGTTCCCTCATCTGTAAAATAGGGATGACTGTGAGCCCCCCGTGGGACAACCTGATCACCTTGTAACCTCCCCAGCGCTTAGAACAGTGCTTTGCACATAGTAAGCGCTTAATAAATGCCATTATTATTATTAATCATGATATCGGCAATAATAAGAGTAACTGTGCTCGCTGTTGAGTGCTAACCAGGTGCCGAGCGCTGTGCTGAACGTTGAGATTGATACAGCCCCATCCCATCGTGTTGCTGTTTCCTGGCAACACAGAAAGAAATCATCCTCTGAGGAAAATCAGAGACCCTCAAGTTTTCCAGCAGCGGGGGACTCACCTTGCACTACTCTTGGCAGGAGACACCCAAGCTTTCCCCCAAAGCCCTGGAAGCTCGTGATTCCTGCCATTGTTCTTCTCAGCTGTGCTGAGCGCTTTGGAGAGCGGACAATGACCGAACCCCACCTCAGTTCTGTCCAAAATCTGCACCCTGAGATTAAGGAGTTTAATGTCCAGTGCAAGGGTGGGGAATGTTGACATAAAATAATAATAATAATAATAATAATAATGGTATTTGTTAAGCACTTAGTAGGTACTGTATGAAGTGCTGTCTTAGTGGAAAGAGGGCAGGCTTGGGAGTCAGAGGCTGTGGATTTTAATCCCTGCTCCGCCACTTGTCAACTGTGAGCCCACTGTTGGGTAGGGACTGTCTCTATGTGTTGCTAACTTGTACTTCCCAAGCGCTTAGTACAGTGCTCTGCACACAGTAAGCGCTCAATAAATACGATTGATTGATTGTCAACTGTGTGACCTTGGACAAGTCACTTAATCACTCAATCAATCGTATTTATTGAGCGCTTCCTGTGTGCAGAGCACTGCACTAAGCGCTTGGGAAGTACAAGTTGGCAACATATAGAGACAGTCCCTACCTAACAGTGGGCTCACAGTCTAAAAGATTAACTTCCCTGTGCCTCAGTTACCTCATCTGTAAAATGGGGATGAAGACTGTGAGCCCCATGTGGGACAACTGTCACTACCCCAGTGCTTAGAGAAGTTTGTGGCGCATAGTAAGCGCTTAACAAATACCAACCTTATTAGTATTATATTCTACAAGCAAATGGGGTTGGACACAGTCCCAGTCCCACATGGGGTTCACCCCATTTGAGAGGTGAGGTAACTGAGGCCCAGAAAAGTAAAGCCACTTGCCCAAGGTCACCCAAAAGAGACAAGTGACGGAGCCAGGATTGGAACTCACCAACTTTCTGACCCCAAGGCCCGGGCTCTATTCACTGTGCCGTGCTCCTTGACATTCCTCAGTGGATATCATCATCATCAATCGTATTTATTGAGCGCTTACTGTGTGCAGAGCACTGTATTAAGCGCTTGGGAAGCTTACTAAGTGCTTGGGAAGTACAAGTTGGCAACATAATATGGCAACATGGATATCTGTTTGCTCCCATTTCCTTTAAGGCTCTCAAGGCAAGCACTTACCTGGAACCTCAGCACCCAAGACCAGAGCAGAGGTTTCTCGTATCGACCCAAGCCGGTGGCGTTTAGACAATGGAAAACGGTGGGTTTTTTTAATGCAACACAAAAATATATTAAAAATACATAATGTAACTTGTCTTAATATACTTTTCTGAGTCTAAAAATATGCCAGACCAAAAGAAACATATTTACATAAAAAGCAGACAAGGTCAAATAACAAAGAAAGCCCTTAATTAGTTGTAATCAACTTTAATTTGCATACCGTATATAATTCCTAAATGATTGTTAATAATAACTTTATATAATGGACTTCCAATTTTCATGAAAATGGCACATTTTGATAAGCAGACACAAAACCCTAGGACTAATAAGGTTTAATTTGCATACATTAGGCTGATTATCCAAACAAAAGGATTACAGTATTACTTCTCCATACCTTTATGTTCTTATTATGCACATTTATTAACTCGACAAAAGCTAGCTGGTAGTCGCAAACAATAGCCGGGATGGAGAGGAGACCAGGACCCGGAATGAATAAGGAACGTCTTGATGCCGAGGCGAAAAGTTTGGACTCGATTCATTCATTCAGTCGTATTTATTGCGCGCTTACCGTGTGCAGAGCACTGAACTAAGCGTTCGGGAGAGTACGATAGAATGATAAACGGAATCATTTCCTGCCCACAACAAGTTGACGGTCCAGAAGGGAGAGACAGACATTAATATAAAGAAATTGCGGATGTGGACTTAAGTAGGGACCGCCTCTATATGTTGCCAACTTGTATTTCCCAAGCGCTTAGTATAGTGCTCTGCACAGAGTAAGCGCTCAATAAATACAATTGAATGAATGAATATAAGCCGATAGGGCTGGAAACAATCCCTGTCCCAAGGGGGATTCACAGTCTCAATCCCCATTTTGCAGATGATGTCACCGAGACGCAAAGAAGTGAAATGACTTGCCCAAGGTCATACAGCAGACAAATGGCAGAATTGGGAATAGAACCCTTGACCTTCTAACTCCCAGGCCCTTGCACTATCCACTATTCCATGCTATCCTATGTACGTAACCGTATATTTATTTTTTTATATTCATAACTGACTCCTATAATAATAATAATAATGATGATGGCATTTATTAAGCACTTACTATGTGCAGAACACTGTTCTAAGCGCTGGGGAGTTACAAGGTGATCAGGTTTTCCCACTGGGGGGCTCACAGTCTTAATCCCCATTTTATTGATGAGGTCACTAAGGCCCAGAGAAGTGTAGTGACTTTCCCAAAGTCACACAGCTGACAATGGGTGGAGCCGGGATTTGAACCGGTGACCTCCGACTCCAAAGCCCAGGCTCTTTCCACTGAGCCACGCTGCTTGGTCCTTCCGACACAGAGGCCCGGGCTCTAACCATCAGGCCACGCTGTGCAACCCTGAGAATCTCTGGCACTCCTCGCCCACCCCGGTCCACCCCTGGCCCAGAGAAGTCAAGTGACTTGCCCAAAATCACACAGCAGACAAGTGGCAGAGCCGGGATTAGATGCAGGCCCCAGATCCCTGGCATTAAGATGGGAAAACCCTCTTCCAGCCCCCCACCGCTCGCCGGGGGACCCTGACGGTGACTTTCAGGGTCTCTCCCGGCTGTTTCCCGGAGTTTCCCCAAACATCTTCTGCCCCATCGCCATCAGTCCCTGCTAAGGGCTCAGAATCCTCCCTCGCCTTCTCTCCCTCCTTTCCACATCGGCCGGACCCAACCTTAGCGGCCCCCAAGGGACTAACCTTAATTATAAACAGATTCATCTGACAGAAATTACTTTTTACCCATGTCAAGCAGCCTTGTCCCAGTGAGTCCCCCTTCCTCCCGCCCCATCAGCCCTGAGACATCATCATTTCCTCCCCAGCCCCGGAGGAGAGGCTGCCACATGTGAACCTTGGCGGCGATTTCCGAGGTGGCACGAGGCCGAAGCACTTAGGGCTATTAACGTGATTGAACAATTAGGGAGGCCCGACCCAGAGAAATGCTAACAGAGATGCATTTCATTCTTTCATTCATTCAATCATATTTACTGAGCGCTTACTTTGTGCAGTGCACTGTACTGAGCCCTTGGGGAGGTCCAATACAACACTAAATAGACACATTCCCTGCCCACAGTGGACTCACGGTCTAGAGAGCGAGACAGTCATGAATAGAAATCAAACAGCGTGGCTCAGTGGAAAGAGCACGGGCTTGGGAATCAGAGGTCGTGGCTTCAAATCCGGCTCTGCCGATTGTCAGCTGTGTGACTTTGGGCAAGTCACAACTTCTCTGTGCCTCAGTTCCCTCATCTGTAAAATGGGGATTAAGACTGTGAGCCCCACGTGGGACAACCTGATCACCTTATATCCTCCCCAGCGCTTAGAACAGTGCTTTGCACATAGTAAGCGTTGAACAAATGCCATTATTATCTCCTAAACTGTGAGCCTGCTGTTGGGTAGGGACAGTCTCTATATGTTGCCAACTTGCACTTCCCAAGCTCTGCACACAGAAAGCGCTCAATCATCATCATCATCAATCGTATTTATTGAGTGCTTACTGTGTGCAGAGCACTGTACTAAGCGCTTGGGAATAAATACGATAAATACGATAAATACGATTGAATGAATGAATAAATGACAGACGTGAACATAAGTGCTATGGGGCTGGGAGGGGGGTGAATAAAGGGAGCAAGTCAGGGCGGCGCAGAAGAGAATGGGAGAAGGGGAAGGGGAGGGCGCTTAGTCAGGGAAGGCCTCTCGGAGGAGATAGGCCTTCAATAGCCACAGTGGGCTGGCCTCATCCCAGATAGCTATTTATTTATTTTACTTGTACATATCTATTCTATTTATTTTATTTTGTTAGTATGTTTGGTTTTGTTCTCTGTCTCCCCCTTTTAGACTGTGAGCCCACTGTTGGGTAGGGACTGTCTCTATATGTTGCCAACTTGTACTTCCCAAGCACTTAGTACAGTGCTCTGCACACAGTAAGCACTCAATAAATACGATTGATTGATTGACGGATTGATCTCCTGGCTTTGCGCCCTGAAATCTTGGTTCTGGATGGTCCAGCCACAGACCCCTGACCCACCACTATTGGCTCAAGTTATCTGGCAGACAGGGGCCCAACAGAACCCACAAATGTTCGTCCACTGAACACCTGGCCTCGCTCAGAAATAGCACTCTGCATTTCCTTAATCCTGTTTTGTTCATTCGTATGTATTCAGTGCTTACTGACGAACGAGCATTGAACTAAGCGCTGGACAGAAGACAATAGAACAATAAACGTACCTATTTCTTATCCATGGCGAGCTCCAGAGTACTCGTCGCTCTACGAACGATTCTTGAATATGTGATTTGTCTCATAGCACTGGAAATAATTTATTATCCTCACCCATGGATCCTAAATCCCTGCCAATTACAGGAAAGGGCATGGCCCAGGGGGAGAAGGAGAGGGCTGGGAGGTGGGAAACCTGGGTTCTAATCCCAGTGCCGCCACTTTCCTGCTGGGTGACCTCCATCGAGTCACTTTACTTCTCTGGGCCTCGATTTCAGCATTATCAAATGGGGGTTAAATATCCCTTCCCTTGTGGGACAGGGACTGTGTCCCATCAGATTATCTGATTTCTACCCCAGACAATCAAATCAATGGTATTTATTGAGCACTTATGGTGTGCAGAGTGGTACTAAACTCTTGGGAGAGCAACAATAATAATTGTAGTACTTCATCAATCGTATTTATTGAGCACTTACTGTGTGCAGAGCACTGTACTAAGCGCTTGGGAAGTACAAGTTGGCAACATATAGAGACAGTCCCTACCCAACAGTGGGCTCACAGTCTAGTACTTGTTAAGCGTTTACTATGTGCCAGGCACTATTCTAAGCACTGGGCTAGATACAAGTTAATCAGGTTGGATACAGTCCCTGTCCCACACAGAACTCACAGTCTTCATCCTATTTTACAGATGAGGGAACCGAGGCCCAGAGAAGTGAAGCGACTTGCCCAAGGTCACAGCAGACATGTGGCAGAGATGGGATTAGAACCTGGCTCCTTCTAGGCCCGGGCTCTAACCATGTCAGAGTTGGCAGACATTTTTGCCAACTTGTACTTCCCAAGCGCTTAGTACAGTGCTCTGCACACAGTAAGTGCTCAATAAATACGATTGAATGAATGAATTTTCCCTGCCCACGACACATTTACAGTCTAGACGGTGAGACAGACATTAATAGAAACAGTCGATTAACAAATATGTAAGTGCTATGGGGATGAGGGTGGTATCTAAGTACAAATAATAATATGCTCAACACATGCCATAATCATTATTACTTTGACAGCAGAAGCACTGTATTGAGTGCTGGGAAAAGTTCACAAATGAGAATATTAGTATTATTATGGTATGGGTCAAGCGCTTACTATGTGCCAGGCACTATACTAAGCTCTGGGGTGGATACAAGCATATCGGATCAGACACAGACCCTTGCCCCAGGCGGGGCTCACTCTCCCCATCCCCATTTTACAGGTGTGGTAACTGAGGCACAGAGAAGTGACGTGACATGCCCAGGGTCACAAAGCAGACAAGTGGTGAAGCCGGGATTAGAACCCATGACCTTCTGATTCCCAGGCCTGGGCTCTAGCCACTACGCCGTGCAATTTGTATAATAAATACGATTGATTGATTGATTCATTCAATCATATTTACTGAGCACTTACTGTGTGCAGAGCACTGTACTAAGTGCTTGGGAGGTACAAGTTGGCAACACATAGAGATGGTCCCTACCCAACAACAGGCTCACAGTCTAGAAGGGGGAGACAGACAACAAAACAAAACATGTGGACAGGTGTCAAGTCATCAGAATAAACAGAAGTAAAGCTAGATGCACATCATTAACAAAATAAATGATAATAATAATAATGATGGCATTTGTTAAGCGCTTACTATGTGCGAAGCACTGTTCTAAGCGCTGGGGAGGGTACAAGCTGATCACATTGTCCCACGTGGGGCTCACAGTCCTAATCCCCATTTTCCAGATGAGGTAACCGAGGCACAGAGAAGTTAAGTGACTTGCCCAAGGTCACACAGCAGACATGTGGGGGAGCTGGGATTAGAACCCATGACCTCTGAATCCCAAGCCCTTGCTCTTCCCACTGAGCCACGCTGCTTCTCTAAATAGAATAGTAAATATGTACAAGTAAAATAGAGTAATAAATCTGTACAAACTGCAATCGGGCAGAGTCCCTGGCGCCCCAAGATGAAAGAGGAGGGAACTGGAGACAACCTCACCAGGGAAAATGAAATAATCCCAAATAAAGCACGGCATCAGGGGCAAAAAGACCACGAGGAAACTATCTGGGCAGTTACAGCCATAGACTGCCTCATGCAAAGCTTTAGGGGCCTCGTGGCTGAGAATCCAACCGAGTTATTAGCCAAGACCCCTGCCCCGGCAGTGTAGACGAGGAAGCGTGGGGGAAATACAGAAATTATTCACTTATACTAATGGTCGCCTCCCTGGCTAGACTGAAAGCTCACTGTAGGGAGAGGGCATATCTGCCAATTCTGTTCAATTGTCCTCTCCCAACCGCTTCCTACAGTGCTCTGCATATAGTAAGCGCTCAGTAAATACCACGGAAGAGGATGAAGGCCTCTACAATTTCCTCTTCACCTCTCCTGGTTCAGCTCCAATTTAGAAACAAAGGTATAATTAGCATCAAATATAAATATATATATATAATAAATATATATTAAATATATTTAATATATAAATTTAATATATCTAAATATATAAATAAATATAAATAATAAAGGTATAATTAGCATCAAAAAAGGTTCATTCAGTGAAGTATTTCTCTGAACAAATCTGATGGTTCCTGCTAAATTTTTCCACTTCCTCTCCACGTAACACTCTAAAAGTACTGCGGCAGCAAAGAGGGACAGAGACAGCGTGGCTCAGTGGAAAGAGCCAGGGCTTTGGAGTCGGAGGTCATGGGTTCAAAACCCAGCTCCGCCAACTGTCAGCTGTATGACTTTGGGCAAGTCACTTAACTTCTCAGGGCCTCAGTTACCTCACCTGTAAAATGGGGATTAAAACTGTAAACCCCCCGTGGGACAACCTGATCACCTTGTAACCTCAACAGTGCTTTGCACATAATAAGCGCTTTAACAAATACCATTATTATTATTATAAACTCTCCCAGGACAAGGATTGGCTTTATTGTCAAATACAGAGTAGGTAATGAGTACAAGTAGCCTCAGTTCCCTCATCTGTAAAATGGGGATTAAAACTGTAAGCCCCCCGTGGGACAACCTGATCACCTTGTAACCTCAACAGTGCTTTGCACATAGTAAGCGCTTTAACAAATACCATTATTATTATTATAAACTCTCCCAGGACAAGGATTGGCTTTATTGTCAAATACAGAGTAGGTAATGAGTACAAGTAGCCTCAGTTCCCTCATCTGTAAAATGGGGATTAAAACTGTAAGCCCCCCGTGGGACAACCTGATCACCTTGTAACCTCAACAGTGCTTTGCACATAGTAAGCGCTTAAACAAATACCATTATTATTATTATAAACTCCCCCAGGACAAGGATTGGCTTTATTTTCAAGTACAGAGTAGGTAATGAGTACTAGTAATGAGTACAAGTAGCCTCAGTTCCCTCATCTGTAAAATCAATCGTTTATTGAGTGCTTACTGTGTGCAGAGCACTGTACTAAGCGCTTGGGAAGTACAAGTTGGCACATATAGAGACAGTCCCTACCCAACAGTGGGCTCACAGTCTAAAAGGGGGAGATAGAGAACAAAACCAAACATGCTAACAAAATAAAATAAATAGAATAGATATGTACAAGTAAAATAAATAGAGTAATAAATATGTACAAACATATATACATACGTATAAAATAGGGATTAAGACTATGAGCCCCCCCGGTGGGGCAACCAGATCACTTTGTAACCTCCCCAGCGCTTAGAACAGTTCTTTGCACATAGTAAGTGCTTAATAAGTGCCATTATTATTATTATTACTACTGAATGCTAAAAGTTATTTTGCATATGTAGTTTTCTTTTTTAAAAAAGTAATAACAATAATTATGGTATCTGTTACCTGCTTGCTATACGCCAAGCACTGTTCTAAGCGCTGGGGTAGAGACAAGGTCATCAGGTTGTCCCACGTGGGGCTCACAGTCATCGTCACCATTTTAAAGATGAACTAACAGGCACAGAGAAGTGAAGTGGCTTGCCCAAGGTCACACAGCAGACAAGTGGTGGAGGCGGGATTAGAACCCACATCCTCGGATTCCCAAGCCTGTGCTCCTGCTACTAAGCCACACTGCTTCAAGTGCTTACAGGGGTGGGAAGGGGGGTCGAGGGCAAAGAACTGATCTAATTTACTGACTGAAATTAGCTTAACCCATGCTTAGCAATTTGAAAAACAGCAGGGTTTGGTGGAAAGAGCCCGGGCTTTGGCGTCAGAGGTCCTAGGTTCTAATCCTGCCTCTGCCACTTATCAGCTGTGTGACTCCGGCCAAGTCACTTAACTTCCCTGTGCCTCAGTTCCCTCATCTGTAAAATGGGAATTAAAACCGTGGTGAGATCCACGTGGGACAACCTGATCACCTTGTATCTACCCCAGCACTTAGAACAGTGCTTGGCACACAGGGAGCATTTAAATACCGTCATTATCATTTTTATTACCATGTTCAGAGCATTCATTCGTTCAATTGTATTTATTGAGCGCTTACTGTGTGCAGAGCACTGTACTAAGCGCTTGGGAAGTACAAGTTGGCAAGATATAGAGACGGTCCCTATCCAACAGCGGGCTCACAGTCTAGAAGGGGGAGACAGACAACAAAACAAAACATATTTCAAAAATAAAATAGAATAAATATGTACAAGTAAAATAGAGTAATAAATATGTACAAACATATATACAGATATACACGTGATAATAATGGCATTTATTAAGCGCTTACTATGTGCAAAGCACTGTTCTAAGCGCTGGGGAGGTTACAAGGTGAGCAGGTTGTCCCAGGGGGCGCTCACAGTCTTAATCCCCATTTTACAGATGAGGGAACTGAGTCACAAAGAAGTGAAGTGGCTTGCCCAAAGTCACACTGCTGACAAGTGGTGGAGGCAGGATTTGAACCCATGACCTGCGACTCCAAAACCCGTGCTCTTTCCACCGAGCCACGCAACTACGCCAGCGATACAGAGCACTGTACTAAGCGCTTGGAAAATACAACACAGCCAACAATCCTTGCCTACAACGGGCTCACAATGGAGAAGGGGGCAGACAGACAACAATACAATTTAACAGGCATCAACGGCACTATCAATCAATCGTATTTATTGAGCACTTACTGTGTGCAGAGCACTGTACTAAGCGCTTGGGAAGTACAAGTTGGCAACATATAGAGACGGTCCCTACCCAACAGTGGGCTCACAGTCTAGAAGGGGGAGACAGAGAACAAATCATATTTATTGAGCGCTTACTGTGTGCAGAGCACTGTACTAAGCGCTTGGGAAGTACAAGTTGGCAACATATAGAGACAGTCCCTACCCAACAGTGGGCTCACAGTCTAAAACAAAACATATTAACAAAATAAAATAGAATAGATATGTACAAGTAAAATAGAGTAATAAATACGTACAAACATATATACATATATACACTACTTCTCTCAATAGCATTCCCTTATCTGTAAAATGGGGATTAAGACTATGAGCCCCACGTGGGACAACCTGATGACCTTGAATCTACCCCAGCGCTCAGCACATAGTAAGCGCTGAACAAATACCATCATTATCAATCCCGGCTGCGCCACTTGTCAGCAGGGTGTCTTTGGGCAAGTCACTTTTCTGTGACTGACTTACCTCCTCTAGAAAATGGGGTCTAAAAGACTTCCTCCCTTCAAGGCCCTACTGAGAGCTCACCTCCTCCAGGAGGCCTTCCCAGTCCGAGCCCCCTCCTTCCTCTCCCCCTCGTCCCCCTCTCCATCCCCCCATCTTACCTCCTTCCCTTCCCCACAGCACCTGTATATATGTCTGTACATATTTATTACTCTATTTATTTTACTTGTACATATCTATTCTATTTATTTTATCTTGTTAATACGTTTGGTTTTGTTCTCTGTCTCCCCCTTCTAGACTGTGAGCGCTTAGTACAGTGCTCAGCACACAGTAAGCGCTCAATAAATACGACTGATTAATTGTTGGGTAGGGACTGTCTCTATAAGTTGCCAACTTGGACTTCCCAAGCGCTTAGTCCAGTGCTCTGCACACAGTAAGCACTCAATAAATACGATTGATTGTTGGGTAGGGACTATCTCTATATGTTGCCAACTTGGACTTCCCAAGCGCTTAGTCCAGTGCTCTGCACACAGTAAGCACTCAATAAATACGATTGATTGATTGATTGTTGGGTAGGGACTGTCTCTATACGTTGCCAACTTGGACTTCCCAAGCGCTTAGTCCAGTGCTCTGCACACAGTAAGCGCTCAATAAATACGATTGATTAACTGTGAATCCCACGCGGTACAACCTGGTTAGCTTCTGTCCACCCCAGCGCTTAGAACAGTGCCTGGCACATAGTAAGCGTTTAACAAAGACTATTATTAGTATTATTAATAGTAGGCCTTCCCAAGCAGGTGGGCGGCACCTGGAGAAAACTTACCATATCCGTGTGGGTGGTGAAGAGGGCGGTGGTACTCCATTGCTCCAAGAAGTAATGCTCCATTGTTCCAAGAAGAAATGCTCCATGGCTCCAAGAAATAATAATAATGATGATGGCATTTATTAAGCGCTTACTATGTGCAAAGCACTGTTCTAAGCGCTGGAACAGCAGTGCTCTCCTCGGGGTTGGGAAGGGGACTGATGACCCTTCACCTGGCCCCCTCCCCCGCCCCTATTAACGGATCCCCGCCCCCTCCAGGCCTCACGTGCCGCCCCCACGTGCCAGCCATTCATTCATTCAATCTGTACTTATTGAGCGCTTCCTGTGCGCAGAGCACTGTACTAAGCGCTTGGGAAGTACAAGTTGGCAACATACAGAGACGGCCCCTACCCAACAACGGGCTCACAGTCTAGAAGGCTGGCGGGGGGGGGGGGGGGGGACAGACTACAAAACAAAACATGTGGACAGGTGTCATCAGAAGAAATAGAAATAAAAGCTAGATGCGCATCATTAAGAAAATAAACAGAATAATAGCACATTTTTCCCACAATGATGATGATGGTGATAACAACAGTAACACAAAATATGGAATTTATGAACTTTTTCCTATGTGCCAAAGCACTTTGCTGTGATCTGGGATAGGTGAGATATAAAATTAAGAAATTAAATAGAATAATAGTACATTTTTCCCACAATGATGGTGATGACAATAGTAACAAAAAATATGGAATTTGTTAATTTTTTCCTATGTGCCAAAGCACTTTGCTGTGATCTGGGGTAGGTGAGATATAAAATTAAGAAATTAAATAGACTAGTGGTACATTTAAGAAATTAAATAGAATAGGAGTACTTTTTCCCACAGTGATGATGATGGTGGTGACAATAGTAACAAAAAAATATGGAATTTATTAACTTTTTCCTATGTGCCAAAGCACTTTGCTGTGATCTGGGCGTGGTTCAGTGGAAAGAGCACGGGCTGGGGAGCCAGAGGTCATGGGTTCTAATCCCGGCTCTGCCACTTGTCAGCCGTGTGACCTTGAGCAAGTCACTTAACTTCTCTGGGCCTCAGTTCCCTCATCTGTAAAATGGGGATGAAGACTGTGAGCCCCACGTGGGTCAACCTGATGACCCTGTATCTACCCCAGCGCTTAGAACAGTGCTTGGCACATAGTAAGCACTTAACAAATACCAACATTATTATTATTATTATTATTATCTGGGGTAGGTGAGATATAAAATTAAGAAATTAAATAGAATAGTAGTACATTTTTCCCACAATGATGGTGATGACAACAGTAACAAAAAATATGGAATTTATTAGCTTTTTCCTATGTGCCAAAGCACTTTGCTGTGATATGGGGTAGGTGAGATATAAAATTAAGAAATTAAATAGAATAGTAGTACATTTTTCCCACAATGATGATGATGACAATAGTAACAAAAAATATGGAATTTATTAACTTTTTCCTATGTGCCAAAGCACTTTGCTGTGATCTGGGGTAGGTGAGATATAAAATTAGGAAATTAAATAGAATAGTAGTACCTTTTTCCCACAATGATGATGATGATGATGATGACAATATAAACAAAAAATGTGGAATTTATTAGCTTTTTCCTATGTGCCAAAGCACTTTGCTGTGATCTGGGGTAGGTGAGATATAAAATCATCAGATTAGGCGCATCCTTTTTGCCAGGGGATTCACAATATAAAAGATAGGGAGAGCAAGCATGTATTACCAAATTTCAGATAAGAAACTAAGGCAGAAAGAGGAAAAGTTACTCAGCAGGGTCGTGTTATACGCAGTGCCAGTCATTCATTCATTCAATCTGTATTTATTGAGCGCTCACTGTGTGCAGAGCACTGTACTAAGCGCTTGGGAAGCCACACACCTGCTTGGCGCTCAATAAATACCACTGAAGAGGCTGATGATGATAATAAGGACGGAGCCCCAGGCTGGGGGTCATGGGTTCTAATCCTAACTCTGCCCCTTGTCTGCCGTGTGACCTTGGGCAAGTCACTTCACTTCTCTGGGCCTCAGTGACCTCATCTGGAAAATGAGGATGAGGAGTGTGAGCCTCACGTAGGACAACTTGATTACCTTGTATCTACCCCAAGCGCTTAGAATGGTGCTTGGCACACACTAAGCGCTTAAATAAATACTTTTATTATCATTATTATTATTATTCTCTCAGTTCCCTCGTCTGTAAAAAGGGGACTGAGACTGTGAGCCCCACGTGGGACAACCTGATTACCTTGTATCTCTACCAGGTGCTTAGGACGGGGCTTGACACATACTAAGCGCTTAAATAAATACCATTATTGTCATTATCATTTGTAGTATTCTCTGACACATACTAAGCGCTTAAATAAATGCCATTATTATCATTATTATTTGTAGTATTCTCTGTGCCTCAGTTCCCTCGTCTGTGAAAAGGGGATTGAGTCTGTGAGCCCCACGTGGGACAAGCTGATTACCTTATATCTATACCAAGCGTTCAGGACGGTGCTTAACACATACTAAGTGCTTAAATAAATACCATTATTATCATTATTATTTGTAGTATTCTCTGTGACACATACTAAGCGCTTAAATAAATGCCATTATTATCATTATTATTTGTAGTATTCTCTGTGCCTCACTTCCCTCGTCTGTGAAAAGGAGATTGAGACTGTGAGCCCCATGTGGGACAAGCTGATTACCTTATATCTATACCAAGCGCTCAGGACGGTGCTTAACACATACTAAGCGCTTAAATAAATACCATTATTATCATTTGTAGTATTCTCTGTGCCTCAGTTCCCTCGTCTGTAAAAAGGGGATTGAGAGAGTGAGCCCCACGTGGGACAGGGACTGTTTCCGACCCGATTGGCTTGTATCCACCCCAGCGCTTAGTACAGAGCCCGGAACATAGTAAGCGGCGTGGCTCAGTGGAAAAAGCCGGGACTTGGGAGTCAGAGGCCATGGGTTCTAATCCCGACTCTGCCACTTGTCTTCTGTGTGACTTTGGGCAAGTCACTTAACTTCTCTGTACCTCAGTTACCTCATCTGTAACATGGGGTTGAAGACCGTGAGCCCCACGTGGGACAACCTGAATACCTTGTATCTACCCCAGCGCTTAGAACAGTGCTTGGCACGTAGTAAGCGCTTAACAAGTACCAACATTATTATTATTAACGAATACCGCAATTAAGATGATGAGACGATGTTGCAGACTGTGAGCCCGTTGTTGGATAGGGACCGTCTCTACATGTGGCCAATTTGTACTTCCCAAGCGCTTAGCACAGTGCTCTGCACACAGTAAGCGCTCAATAAATACAATTGAATGAATGAATGGTGCTGCCTTTGGCCGGTGCAGCCACGAGGGGGCGCGCTCTCCCAGGCCAACTCAGGCTAGGTCGGGAACATTAATTCATTCAGTCCTATTTATTGAGCGCTTACGGGGGGTGCAGAGCACTGTACTAAGCGCTCGAGCGAGAAGAGTACATGGAAAGGTGAATTGAGAGAGACTAGAAGCCGAACCCCAGACAAGGAGACGAGGAACGGGTAGAGGAAGCACATCTAGGCTGGAAACTCGTTGTGGGCAGGGGGTGAGTCTGTTTATTGTTGCACGATAATAATGGCAATTATTAAGCGCCTACTACGTGCCAAGCACTGTTCTAAGCGCTGGGGGGATACAAGTTAATCAGATCGTCCCACAGTCTTAATCCCCATTTTACAGATGTGGTAACTGAGGCCCAGAGAAGTGAAGTGACTTTTCCAAAGTCACACAGCTGACAAGTGGCGGAGTGGGGATTCGAACCCATGACCTCTGACTCCAAAGCCCGCGCTCTTTCCACTGAGCCGCGCGGCTTCTCTTTCCCAAACGCTTAGTACAGTGCTCTGCACACGATGGAGTGAATCTCTTCCCCCACTCCCTTCTGCATCCCCCTCCAGCCCCCCATCCCTTTTATCCACCTCTGCAATTTATCAATTTCTGTTAATATCCGTCTCCCCCCCCCCCCTTTTAGACTGTCAGCTCGTTGTGGGCAGGGCATGCGTCTGTTCACCGTTCTCTCGTCCTCTCCCGAGCGCTTAGTCCAGCGCTCTGCACGCAGTGAGCGCTCAAGCCGCGCGGCTGAATGAAAATGAACGAAAAGAAGCGCTCAGTAAATAGGAGTGATCGATTGGCTGAATGAGGAGAGGAAGGGCAGAGCCCCCGAGCTCAGGGAGAGTCTCTGAGTTGCAGGGGTTTCGTCTCCGCCGAGGAGGAGGACGCCCCCGGATCTGGGGGTGCACAGCTTGTCGCGCAACATAGGGTCGGTTGGGAGAGACGCCCCGTATTTGTGTGATTGTGAGTGGGGGGATTGTGGGGCTGAGAGGCAGAAACGGGAAGGGGGAGATCAGAAAAGTTGAGACCCCCCCCTTTGCAGGATAAAAAGCAGCTTGAACGAATCAGGGACTGTGCTGGACGCCTGAAGAGAAACCACAAGTCTTTTCCTCACCCTCCTCCCCTTTCCTTCCCCTTCCCCTCTCTTTCCCCCTCCTCTCCCTTCCCATCCTCTCCCTTCCTCCTCTTTCTCCTCCTCCTCCTCCAGGCAGCGACCCCGATCGGCCAAGCGCTCAGTACAGTGCTCTGCACACCGTAGGCGCTCAATAAATACGACTGAATGAATGTATCGGGCGCCCCTCGCCCTCCACACACACACGCACCGCACGCACACGCGGGCGGTGGCGGATTGATTGATTAATTAATTAATTACGGTATTTGTTAAGCGCTGACTATGGGTCAGGCACTGTACTAAGCGCTGGGGTGGATCCAAGCCCATCGGGTTGGACACATTCTCTGTCCCACGTGGGGCTCACACTCTCCCCCTTTTAACGGGTGAGGTCACTGAGGCCCAGAGAAGTGAAGTGACTTGCCCCAAGTCACACAGCAGACAAGTTCTAATAATAATAATTAGGGTACTCGTTAAGCGCTTACTACGTGCCAAGCACTGTACTAAGCGCTGGGGTAGATACAAGTTAATCAGGTTGGAAGCAGTCCCCACCCCACATGGGGCTCACGCTCTTCATCCCCATTTTTTTACAGATGAGGGAACTGAGGCACGGAGAAGTGAAGGGACTTGCCCAGGGTCACACAGCGGACCAGGCTGGATTAGAACCCAGGACCTTGCACTCCCAGGCCCGGGCTCTAACCACCAGGCCGGGCTGAAGGTCTCCAGTGCCTGAGAGTGGTGATGCCTGTCTATTTGTTTTGTTTTATTCTCTAATCTCTTCCTTCTAGACTGAGAGCCCGTTGTTGGGTAGGGATTGTCTCTCTTTATCGCTGTATTGTACTTTCCAAGCGCTTAGTACAGTGCCCTGCACACAGCAAGCGCTCAGTAAATACGATTGAATGACTGAATGAATGAGGGGGCTGCTTTTTCCCGCCCCCCTCCCCCGACGACGAGGCCCGAAGAGCCGCTTGGGCCAAGCCTCGGCGGCCTTGGGATTTTCCCACCGTCCCTTTTCCTGGGAAAAAAGAAAAACCAACCAACACATCGACTGGAGAAAGGACCGGCTCCATCCGGGAGAGGGGAGGGGACTGGAGGGGGGGAGCGAGGGAGAAAAAAGAGGATTTTTCAGGATTTCAATCCCTCCTAGGATCCCGCTTCCAGGCGGGTAGATAGAGCCGGGTTGGCGGAAGGGATTAGGGATGGGGGCCATCGGGATTTTCCCACCGTCCCTTTCCTGGGAGGCAAGGAAAACCAACCAACACATCGACTGGCGAAAGGATCGGCTCCATTCGGGAGAGGGGAGCGAGAGCGGGAAAAAAAAGGGGATTTTTCTGGATTTCATTGACTCTTCTGATCCCGCTTCCAGGCAGGTTTGAGAAGAAAGTAGGGATCGGATGCATGAAGTGGTAGTGTTGATGAAAGCGACGTTGGAGGAGGTTAATGTTGGCTAGCTGGAGGTTTTTTTGCCCTTTAAAAAAAAAAAGGCAAATATTTCCGCTTGTGCCCTCCTGCCTTTCGCAGCGTTGGCTGTCAATCCCGAAGCTTGTTATCCTGACACGGCATCAGTTTGTTTGGCGGAGCTCAGCAAGGTTTTTTGTTCCACAAGCAGAACTGTAATTGCTGTAATTCTACTGTATCATTTGGATCATTGCGGTATTCTTGTTTTCTCTCCCTCTTTCGCTCCTCCTAACACTGCGGTAACGCGCTCCAGTGTTAAATTAGCGGGTTGCGGAAGAGCAGAAATGAATGAAAGTTTGTTAAAAAAAAAAAAAAGTAATAAATAAAACAACAAAACGACTTGGCAGAGGCGCTCTCCCTACCCCGGAGGAGCCTCGCGTGCAATCAGGACTCATTGTCTTCCTAAACTGACGCTTCCCAGATTGGTCGCCAGACTCCACCGAAGTTTTATTTTTCTATTGTTTAAATATATGTTTTGGAGAAGGTGAGGCATCGGTTAGAAGAGGCAAACGGTGCTTGCTGGAAACCCTCTGCGGTTTTATTTATCTTAAGGCGGCCGCCTAAGATGGAAACGTTTCCAGTGACAGCGTTGGCGCCTGCCTCTCCCGTTTTCCCGTTATAACGGCACCTGGAATCCGCGTTCCTGGGGATTATCCTGGGGAAAATGCCATTCCCGAACGGCTCGGCCCCCCGGCTCCATCCTCTCCCCTCTCCCGGTTGGTGGAAAGCGCTCCCATTTCTGCGCCCTCCGGGCCTCCCGAAGCTCCGGACGAGCATCCCCTTCCTGATTTTAGGTGTTTTAGGGATTTGGGAAGGGGGCAGGGAGGATAGAGCAGGAGCCCTGGAAAAGCAAATCCCAGTCTCCCTCTCTCCCTCCGAGGGCCGCCTCCCAAGCTACTGGCGTGGCCCCTCCGTTCAATTTCTGGGCGGAAAGGCCACCGCAGAGGCGAAAGGGCGATCAGAACATCCCACTCAAACCTCTTTCAAAATCCTAAATTTATTTTTTGTTTTAAAAAAGAGGTTCTTGAGGTCTGGGACCACTGTTTTTAAGGACCGGCTGGCCGACAGCCGGATTCCCCGTTGGTTTATCTGCTGGAAGAGCGCGCGTCCTGAGGAAGAAAGAAAATCTAGGGGCGTCCCCCCCATCCCACCCCCAAATCCAGAGGCGGAGCCTCCGGGTTTAGAGACCTGAGGTTTCTGCTCCGGCCTCGGGGGCTTTGGACAATTTGGGGGGTCTTGGGGAAGGATGGACGGAGGGGGGGGATTTGGACACGTTTTCCAGCTGGACACCGGGCCTGATGGTCCCGGTTTTCAGGTTGGATCCTGGGCTGGAGGCAGGGGGACTGTTGAATCCTAGTTTGGGGGTTCGCCCTTTCCTCCCGACCCCCCAATTCCCTCCCTCCGGTTGGGACCCCCTGAAAGGAGGTTTGGGGGGAGACTTGCAGGGAGGGCGAGCTCTGCATTTCGCTCCAAGATGCGCCCTGGAATGGGGGGGGTCAACTGGACCCCCGAAAAATCCATTTTCTGCCAGGAATTAGGGAGCTGGCGCTTAGACTCCCACCCCAGAAAAAACAAACAAACAAAACGCGGGTTTTTCCCGAAAAAGGACAATCCTGGGAGAGGGGAAGATGGGGAATGGGGAGGCCGCCCCCCAAAATGTCTTAAGAAACGGAGGGCTTGTGCCCCTCACCCCACTGCCCAGGGGGCAAACGACTCTCCTGTCGCCCCCAGCCTTGGCAAGCAGGGCGGCGGACGGGCATTCCGGGCTGCGGAAAGCCAATGCAGGGGTTCGGTAGGGGTCCAAACAATCCCCCCCTCTCCGGTTCCAGATCCTGCAGATTTCCAGGCGGGCCCGGAGAGGCTGGAACCGAGCCCTTTTGTGTCACAGCGGCAGGGGCTTTGCCACATTGAACGGGGACGGCGGGGGGAAAGGCGAAAACCCGGCCTGGATCTTCCCCCCGGATAATAATAATAATAGTAGTGCTATTTGTTAAGCGCTCACTATGTGCCTAGCACTCTTCTAAACCCCATCAGACATCAGGCTGTCCCACATGGGGCTCCCGGTCTTATCATTATCATTATTATTTTTATTCCCCATTTTACAGATGAGGTAACTGAGGTCCAAAGAATAATAATGATGGTATTTGTTAAGCGCTTACTATGTGCCAAGCACTCTTCTAAGCCCTTGGGATAGATATAAGGTCATCGGGTTTTCCCACATGGAGCTCCCGGTCTTATCATTATTATTATTTTTTTTATTCCCCATTTTACAGATGAGGTAACTGAGGTCCAAAGAATAAAAATGATGGTATTTGTTAAGTGCTTACTATGTGCCAAGCACTCTTCTAAGCCCTGGGGTAGATATAAGGTCATCGGGTTTTCCCACATGGGGCTCCCAGTCTTATCGTTATTATTATTATTATTATTATTATTATTATTATTCCTTATTTTACAGATGAGGTAACTGAGGTCCGAAGAATAATAATGATGGCATCTGTTAAGCGCTTACTATGTGCTAAGCACACTTCTAAGCTCTGGGGTAGATATAAGGTCATCGGGTTGTCCCACATGGGCTCCCAGTCTTATTATTATTATTATTATTATTACTTATTTTAGATGAGGTAACTGAGGTCCAAAGAATAATAATGATGGCATTTGTTAAGCGCTTACTATGTGCTAAGCACACTTCTAAGCCCTGGGGTAGCTATGAGGTCATCAGGTTGTCCCACATGGGCTCCCAGTCTTATTATTATTATTATTATTGTTATTATTATCATTATTATTATTATTATTAGTCCCTATTTTACAGATGAGGTAACTGAGGTCCAAAGCGCTTAGAACAGTGCTTTGCACATAGTAAGCGCTTAATAAATGTCATTAAAAAAATAACGATGGTATTTGTTAAGCACTTACTATGTGCCAAGCACTCTTTTAAGCCCTAAAGTAGATATAAGTCCATCAGGTTGTCCCACATGGAACTCCCGGTCTTATAGTTATTATTATTATTATTATTATTATTATTATTATTATTCCCCACTTGACAGATGAGGTAACTGGGGCCCAGAGAATAATAATAATCGTATTTGTTCATTCATTCATTCAATCGTATTTATTGAGCGCTTACTGTGTGCAGAGCACTGTACTAAGCGCTTGGGAAGTACAAGTTGGCAACATATAGAGACAGTGCTTACTATGTGCCAAGTACTGTTCTAAGCGCTGGGGTAGATACTAGGATATCAGGTTGTCTCCCATGGGGTTCACAGCCTTAATCCCCATTTTACAGATGAGGTAACTGAGGCCCGGAGGAGCGAAGTGACTCGCCCAAGGTCACACAGCAGACAAGTGGCGGAGTCAGGATTAGAACCCACGTCCTCTGACTCTCGAGCCCGGGTTCTTGTCAGTAGGCCAGGCTGCTTCTGGTTCCTGGGGACCCCTCAAAAGGAACCCCCCTTCTAGACTGTGAGCCCACTGTTGAGTAGGGACTGTCTCTATATGTTGCCAACTTGGGCTTCCCAAGCGCTTAGTACAGTGCTCTGCACATAGTAAGCGCTCAATAAATACGATTGATTGATTGATTGATTGATTGATTGATTGATTGATTGATGCCCCTATCCGTCTCCTCCTGCAGACGGTCTGCGGGTCGCGAGGGGCCTGGCACTGGAAATGGTCGCCCAGGTGCCACAGCGTGTGTACCAGTGTGGGCATTCACTCATTCATTCAATCGTATTTATTGAGCGCTTACTGTGTGCAGAGCACTGTACTAAGCGCTTGGGAAGTCCAAGTTGGCGACATATAGAGACGGTCCCTACCCAACAGTGGGCTCACAGTCTAGAAGGGGGCACCGATGCGGGAACCGCTATTCGATGTGGGGAATAATAATAGTGGTATTCATTAAGCGCTGGCTGCGTGCCAGGCGCTGTACTAAACGCTGGGGAGGGATACAAATGAGAAGCAGAGTGGCTCAATGGAAAGAGCCCGGGCTTTGGAGTCCGAGGTCATGGGTTCAAATCCCGGTTCCGTCAATTGTCAGCTGTGTGACTTTGGGCAAGTCACTTCACTTCTCTGGGCCTCAGTTCCCTCATCTGTAAAACGGGGGTTAAGACTGTCATTCCCCCCCCGTGGGACAAGCTGATCACCTTGTAATTTCCCCAGCGCTTAGAACAGTGCTTTGCACATAGTAAGCGCTTAATAAATGACATTATTGCTATTATTATTAAATCAGGTAGGTTCTCACCCGAGCCCTTCGCAGTGCCCTGCGCACGCACGGTGAGCGCGCTCGGTCGATAGAAGGTCATGGGTTCTAATCCCACAATTTGTCTGCTGTGTGACCTTGGACGAGTCACTTCACTTCTCTGGGCCTCAGGGACCTGGAAAATGGGGATGGAGACTGTGAGCCCCACGTGGGAGAAGGGACTGTATCCAACCCGATTTGCTGGTATCCATCCGAGCGCTTAACACAGTGCCTGGCACATAGTAAGCGCTTAACAAAAACTATTATTATTATTATTATTATTATTATTATTATTATTACCATCGATTGATAGTGTAACTGTGGGAGGCGGGGATAACGCCAGGCCCCCCCGAGACGAAGGACCTCCTGTGCCTCCCTTCCCCTGTAAAAATATTTTTAAAAGTACATAAATAACGGGACTTGTTAAGCGCTTACTTGGTGGTAGCCACTGTACTAAGCGCTGGGGGGTGGATACGGGCCAATCGGGTTGGACGCGGCCCCTGTCCCACGTGGGGCTTGCAATCTCCATCCCCCTTTTCCAGATAATAATAATAATAATAATAATAATAATAATAATAATAATAATGGCATTTGTTAAGCGCTTACTAGGTGCCAAGCACTGTTCTAAGCGCTGGGGGGGATACAAGGTAATCAGGCTGTCCCACGTGGGGCTCACAGTCTTCATCCCCATTTTCCAGATGAGGGAACTGAGGCACAGAGAAGTAAAGTGACTTGTCCAAAATCACACAGCTGACAAGTGGCGGAGCCGGGATTAGAACCCACGACCTCTGACTCCCAAGCCCGGGCTCTTTCCACTGAGCCACGCTGCTTCAGATAAAGGACCTGAGTCCCGGAGACTTGCAGTGAGTGGCCCAAGGTCACACGGCAGACAGGCGGTGGAGTTTTCCTAACGCTTAGTACAGTGTCCTGTGCACAGCACTTAATAATAATAATGGCATTTGTTAAGCGCTTACTATGTGCAAAGCACTGTTCTAAGTGCTAGGGAGGATACAGTGTGACCAGGTTGTCCCACGGGGGGCTCACAGTCTTAATCCCCATTTTACAGATGAGGTAACTGAGGCACAGAGAAGTTAAGTGACTTGCCCAAGGTCCCACAGCTGACAATTGGTGGAGTTGGGATTGCCACTGTTGGGCTGAGATCCAATCCATGCCCGCCCCTGGAAAGTCTGCTTCATCGCCCCCGAGACCCCTGGGCGCCGTCTTCTTACAGCGCCCGGGGAAACGGGTTCAACGCGTTGGTAATAATAATAATAATAATAATAATAATAATAATAATAACAACATTTATTAAACGTTTACTATGTGCAAAGCACTGTTCTATGCTCTGGGGGGCTACAAAGTGATCAGCTTGTCCCTCGTGGGGCTCATAGCCTTCATCCCCATTTTACAGACGGGGAAACTGAGGCTCAGAGCAGTTGTCACTTGCCCAAGATCACACAGCAGCCATGTGGGGGAGCGGGATTAGAACCCATGACCTCTGACTCCCGAGCCTGTGCTCTTTCCACCGCCGCAGAGCGGCGTCGCGGATCGAGCCCGGGCCTGGGAGCCAGAAGGTCCTGGGTTCTAATCCTACTCATCTGCTGTGTGACCGTGGGCCGGTCCCTTCACTTCTCTGGGCCTCGGTTTCCTCATCTGGAAAATGGGGATGGAGACCGTGAGCCCCACGGGGGACAGGGACCGTGTCCAACTCGATTGGCTCGTATCCACCCCAGCGCTTAGTACAGTGCCTGGCGCCTAGTAAGCGCTTCACAAGTACCATCATTATTACAATTAATTAGCATTTGCTTGTATCCATCCCAGCGCTTAGTACATGCCCGGCACCTAATAAGCGCTTAACAAACACCATCATTATTATTGTGAATTATTATTTGCTTGTATCCAATAAGCGCTTAACAAACACCATCATTATTATTGTGAATTATTATTTGCTTGTATCCATCCCAGCGCTTAGTACATGCCTGGCACGTTATAAGCGCTTCACAGATACCATCATTATTACTATTAATTAGTATTTGCTTGTACCCATCCCAGCGCTTAGTACATGCCCGGCACCTAATAAGCGCTTAACAAAAACCACCATTATTATTATTACCTTAAATCCACCCCAGCGCTTAATCCAGTGCCTGGCACCTAGTAAACGCTTAATAAATACTATCATTATTAATATTAATAATTAGTATCTGCTTGGATCCACCCCAGTGCTTAGTTCAGTGCCTGGCCCCTACTAAGCCCTTCACAGATATTATTATTGTTTTTATTATTATTATTATTATCATTATTATTATTATTATTATGGGAAGCAGCGTGGCTCAGTGGAAAGAGCCCGGGCTTGGGAGTCAGAGGTCATGGGTTCTAATCCCGGCTCCGCTACTTGTCGGCTGTGTGACCTTGGGCAAGTCACTTTACTTCTCTGTGCCTCAGTTCCCTCATCTGGAAAATGGGGATTAAGACTGTGAGCCCCACGTGGGACAACCTGATCACCCTGTATCCCCCCAGCGCTTAGAACAGTGCTTTGCACATAGTAAGCGCTTAACAAATACCATTATTAGTTGCTTGTGACCACCCCAGCGCGTGCTCAGCAGAACAGTGCTTTGCACATAGTAAGTGCTTAATAAATGCTATCGTTATTATTATCATTATTATTAATATGACTGATTATTTGCTTGTGTGATTGTAATAATTATGGCATTTGTTGAACGCTTACTATGTGCCAAGCACTGCTCTAAGCACTGGGCATTGTTCACCCCAGGGCGCGTTTAACAGATACCATCAGTATTAGTGTGAATTTATTATTCACTTCTATCCACCCCAGCGCTCAGTCTAGTGCCTGGCATCTAATAAGTGTTTCGCAAAAACCATCATCATTATTATTATTTGCTTCTATCCACCCCAGCGCGCGCTTAAAGACACCCTCATGATGATTAGCAATGATTATTTGCTTTTATCATCATCATCATCATCAATCGTATTTATTGAGCGCTTACTATGTGCAGAGCACTGTACTAAGCGCTTATCCACCCCAGGGCGCGCTGGAAGACACCCTCATGATGATTATTTGATTATTTGGCACAAATAGATATTTGTACATATCTATTCTATTTATTTTATTTTGTTATGTTTGGTTTTGTTCTCTGTCTCCCCCTTCTAGACTGTGAGCCCACTGTTGGGTGGGGACTGTCTCTATGTGTTGCCGACTTGTACTTCCCAAGCGCTTAGTACAGTGCTGTGCACACAGTAAGCGCTCAATAAATACGATTGATTGATTGATTGACTGATTATTAAGCGATGAAGACGGTGAACCCCACGTGGGACAACCTGGTAAACTTGTCCCTACCCCAGCGCTTACAGCAGTGCTTGTCACATAGTAAGCGCATAAATACCATCATCATCATCATCACTTAACTTCTCTGTGCCTCAGTTTCCTCATCTGTAAACTGGGGATGAAGACTGTGAGCCCCAAGTGGGACAACCTAGTAACCTTGTATCTATCCCAGCGCTTGGAATAGTGCTTGGCACATAGTAAGAGCATTTAACAAATACCATCATCATCATCATCATCATCATCATCATCACTTAACTTCTCTGTGCCTCAGTTTCCTCATCTGTAAACTGGGGATGAAGACTCTGAGCCCCAAGCGGGACAACCTAGTAACCTTGTATCTATCCCAGCGCTTGGAACAGTGCTTGGCACATAGTAAGCGCATTTAACAAATACCATCATCATCATCATCATCACTTAACTTCTCTGTGCCTCAGTTTCCTCATCTGTAAAATGGGGATGAAGACTCTGAGCCCCAAGCGGGACAACCTAGTAACCTTGTATCTATCCCAGAGCTTGGAACAGTGCTTGTCACATAGTAAGCGCTTACCAAATACCATCATCATTATTAGTATTACTATAAATGATTATTTGCTTGTATCTACCCCAGCGCTTAGAGCAGTGCTTGTCACATAGTAAGCACATTTAATACCATCATCATCATCATCACCACTTAACTTCTCTGTGCCTCAGTTTCCTCATCTGTAAACTGGGGATGAAGACTGTGAGCCCCAAGTGGGACAACCTAGTAACCTTTTATCTATCCTAGCGCTTGGAACAGTGCTTGGCACATAGTAAGCGCTTAACAAATACCATCGTTATTATTATTATTACTATGAATGATTATTTGCTTGTATCCACTCCAGCGCTTAGTTTAACGCCTGGCACGTAATAATAATGATGGTATTTGTTAAGCGCTTACTATGTGCCAAGCACTGTTCTAAGCGCTGGGGTAGATACAGGGTAATCAGGTTGCCCCACATGGGGCTCCCAGTTTTCTTAATCCCCATTTTCCAGATGAGGTCACTGAGGCCCAGAGAAGTGAAGTGACTTGCCCAAGGTCACACAGCCGATAAGTGGCGGGGCCGGGATTAGTACTTATGACCTCTGACGCCCAAGCCCGGGCTCTTTCCACTGAGCAACGCACGTAGTAAGCGCTTCCCCCATACCATGACGATGACGATGATGATAAAAGGAGGAGAAGGGGAAGAAGAGGAGCAAGAGCAACCCCCGTCCAGCCCTGTGCGACTTTGGGCAAGTCACTTCACTTCTCTGGGCCTCAGTTCCCTCATCTGTAAAATGGAGGTTAAGACTGTGAGCCCCCCGTGGGACAACCTGATCACCTTGTAACCTCCCCAGCGCTTAGAACAGTGCTTTGCACATAGTAAGCGCTTAATAAATGCCATTCTTATTATTATTATTATTATTAAATACCAACACTTCACTTCTCTGGGCCTCAGTGACCTCCTCTGTCAAATGGGGATGAAGACCGTGAGCCCCGCGTGGGACAACCTGATCACCTTGCATCCTTCCCAGCGCTTTGCACATAGTAAGCGCTTAACAAATACCATCCTCATCACTTCACTTCTGCGGGCCTCAGTGACCCCACCTGTGAAATGGGGATGAAGACGGTGAGCCCCGCGTGGGACAACCTGATCACCTTGTATCCTTCCCAGCACTTTGCACATAGTAAGCGCTTAAACAAATACCATCCTCATCACTGATCACCTTGCATCCTTCCCAATGCTTTGCACAATAGTAAGCGCTTAAACAAATACCATCCTCATCACCTCACTTCTGCGGGTCTCAGTGACCCCACCTGTGAAATGGGGATGAAGACGGCGAGCCCCGCGTGGGACAACCTGATCACCTTGCATCCTTCCCAGCACTTTGCACATAGTAAGCGCTTAAACAAATACCATCCTCATCATTGATCACCTTGCATCCTTCCCAGTGCTTTGCACACAGTAAGCGCTTAACAAATACCATCCTCATCACTTCACTTCTGCGGGCCTCAGTGACCCCACCTGTCAAATGGGGATGAAGACGGTGAGCCCCGCGTGGGACAACCTGATCACCTTGCATCCTTCCCAGCACTTTGCACATAATAAGCGCTTAAACAAATACCATCCTCATCACTTCACTTCTGCGGGCCTCAGTGACCCCCACCCGTCAAATGGGGATGAAGACGGCGAGCCCCGCGTGGGACAGCCTGATCACCTCGCATCCTTCCCAGCGCTTTGCACATAGTAAACGCTTAAACAAATACCATCCTCATCACCTCACTTCTGCGGGTCTCAGTGACCCCACCTGTGAAATGGGGATGAAGACGGTGAGCCCCGCGTGGGACAACCTGATCACCTTGTATCCTTCCCAGCAGTTTGCACATAATAAGCGCTTAAACAAATACCATCCTCATCACTGATCACCTTGCATCCTTCCCAGTGCTTTGCACACAGTAAGCGCTGGACAAATGCCATCCTCATCACTTCACTTCTGCGGGCCTCAGTGACCCCACCTGTCAAATGGGGATGAAGACCGTGTGCCCCGCGTGGGACAACCTGATCATCTTGCATCCTTCCCAGCGCTTTGCACATAGTAACCGCTTAAACAAATACCATCCTCATCACTTCACTTCTGTGGGCCTCGGTGACCCCACCTATCAAATGGGGATGAAGACGGCGAGCCCCGCGTGGGCCAACCCGCGGACCCCGTGTCTCCCGCGGCGCTCAGTAGAGTGCTGGGCCCTACCGAGAGCTCACCTCCTCCAGGAGGCCTTCCCAGACTGAGCCCCTTCTTTCCTCTCCCCCTCGTCCCCCCTCCATCCCGCCCATCTTCCTTCCCTTCCCCACAGCACCTGTATATATGTTTGTACATATTTATTACTCTATCTTACTTATACCCCTCTCCATCCCGCCCATCTTACCTCCTTCCCTTCCCCACAGCACCTGTATATATGGATATACGTTTGTACACATCTATTACTCTATTTATTTATCTTACTTACACACATCTAGTCTATTTATTTTCTTTCGTCGGTATGTTTGGTTTTGCTCCCCGTCTCCCCCTTCTAGACTGTGAGCCCGCTGTGGGGTAGGGACCGTCTTGGACTTCCCAAGCGCTTAGTCCAGTGCTCTGCACATAGTAAGCGCTCAATAATACGATTGATTGATGATGATCATCATCATCATCAATCGTATTTATTGAGCGCTTACTATGTGCAGAGCACTGGACTAAGCGCTTGGGAAGTACAAATTGGCAACACATAAAGACAGTCCCTACCCAACAGTGGGCTCACAGTCTAAAAGGGGGAGACAGAGAACAAAACCAAACATACCAACAAAATAAAATAAATAGGATAGATACGTTCAGGTAAAATAAATAAATAAATAGAGTAATAAATATGTACAACCATATATACATATATATATGTATATACATATGTACATACATATATATGTATATACATATGGTTATACATATACATGTATATGTATATACATATACATGTTATATGTATATACATATAACCATATACATATATACATAATGATTGATTGATGATTAGTAAGCGCTGCCCAAGGACGCTAATGGTAATCAATCAATCAATCAATCGTATTTATTGAGCGCATACTATGTGCAGAGCACTGGACTAAGCGCTTGGGAAGTGCAAATTGGCAACACATAGAGACAGTCCCTACCCAACAGTGGGCTCACAGTCTAAAAGGGGGAGACAGAGAACAAAACCAAACATACCAACAAAATGAAATAAATAGGATAGATATGTACAGGTAAAATAAATAAATAAATAAATGGAGTAATAAATATGTACAACCATATATACATATATATATGTATATACATATGGTTATACATATATATGTATATACATATGGTTATACATATACATGTATATGTATATACATATACATGCTATATGTATAACCATATGTATATATGTATATACATATATATGTATAAACATGTGTATATACACACATATATGTATAGACATATGGTTATACATGCTATATGTATAACCATGTGTATATATGTATATACATATATATGTATAAACATGTGTATATACACATATATATGTATATACATATATACATATGGTTATACATATACATGTATATGTATATACATATACATGTTATATGTATATACATATAACCATATACATATATACATAATGATTGACTGATGATTAGTAAGCGCTGCCCAAGGACGCTAACGGTAATCAATCAATCAATCAATCAATCGTATTTTATTGAGCGCTTACTATGTGCAGAGCACTGTACTAAGCGCTTGGGAAGTCCAAATTGGCAACATATAGAGACAGTCCCTACCCAACAGTGGGCTCACAGTCTAAAAGTAAATGGTAGAATGGTAATGACGATGATTGTGCTAATGATCCCTCCATCCCCTCCGGCCCGATGGTGGGGGGCGGTGGAGCGGTCCCGGAGGGGGGGGTGGGGGGGGGAGGAGTCCGTTCCTCGGGGGTCGGGGGTCCGGGCCGGGATTTTCGGGCGCCCCGCCCTCCCCGGCGGGGACCAATCAGCGCGCGGCTCCGAGCACGTGGCGGAGAGGGACCCCGGAGCGCCCCGCACGGGCCGCTCAGTGCAGTCCTGCCCGGGGCCCGGAGGGGACGGGGGGAGGGGGGGGGTGGCAGTGTGATAGCCGCCGGAGGGGGCCGGGGGGTGGGGTGGGGGGGGGGACGGCCGCACCGCCACCGGGACCAGCCCGCTCCAGGCCCGGCCCCTCCGCCTGGAAGCCCTCCGGGACTCCCGCCTTCGAGTGGGGCCGGACCCGGGAGCCCCGGAGCGCCCGGGTTGGGCTGGGGGGAGGGCGGGAGGGGGGGTTGGGGGTTGGGGGGGGGGTCGACGACCATGAGCAGCAACCAGTACCCAGAGGACAGCTGCCCCGACCGGCCCGAATGCCAAAGGAAGTCTCCCACCCTGCTCTCGTCCTACTGCATAGACAGCATCCTGGGCCGGAGGAGTCCCTGTAAAATGAGGTTGCCCCCGGCCCTGTCCGCTCGCCCGGACCCGGACAAGCCCGTGCCAGGTGAGAGGGACGCGCCCCCGGCTGGGTAGGGGGACGGCGGGGGGGGGGGGGGGGGGGGGCGGACCTCCGCCCGGGACCGGGCAGTGCCAGCCACTTGGGGGTGGAGGGCAGGGCGGTGCCCTCTAAGGACCGTCCCTGGTGGTGGTCGGGCAGTGCCAGGCATTTTGGGGTGGGGGGCAAGCCGGTGCCCTCTAAGGACCATCCTGGGGGGGGGGGTCGGGCAGCGCTAGACGTTTTGGGGGTGGGGGGCAAGGAGGTGCCCTCTAAGGACCATCCCTGGTGGTGGTCGGGCAGCGCTAGACATATTGGGGGTGGGGGGCAAGGCGGTGCCCTCTAAGGACCATCCCTGGTGGGGGTCGGGCAGCGCTAGACATTTTGGGGGTGGGGGGCAAGGCGGTGCCCTCTAAGGACCATCCCTGGTGGTGGTCGGGCAGCGCTAGACATATTGGGGGTGGGGGGCAAGGCGGTGCCCTCTAAGGACCATCCCTGGTGGTGGTCGGGCAGTGCCAGGCATTTTGGGGTGGAGGGCAAGGCGGTGCCCTCTAAGGACTATCCCTAGTGGTGGTCGGGCAGTGCCAGGCATTGGGGGGGGGGGGGCAAGCCGGTGCCCTCTAAAGACCATCCTGGTGGTGGTCGGGCAGTGCCAGGCATTTTGGGGCGGAGGGCAAGGCGGTGCCCTCTAAGGATCACCCTGGTGGTGTTCGGGCAGTGCCTGGCATTTTGGGGTGGAGGGCAAGGCGGTGCCCTCTAAGTACCATCCTGGTGGGGGTCGGGCAGTGCCAGGCATTTTGGGGCGGAGGGCAAGGCGGTGCCCTCTAAGTACCATCCTGGTGGGGGTCGGGCAGTGCCAGGCATTTTGGGGCGGAGGGCAAGGCGGTGCCCTCTAAAAACCATCCTGGTGGTGGTCGGGCAGTTGGCCGCGGGATGGGGCGAGGGGGACGGAGAAGCCGGGGGGGGGAGGTCGACTCCCCGATTATTTTTTGGGGGGGTGGGGTGGGGAGGGGGTCCTCCAGGACCCCCGAGGGCCAGGGAAGGTTCAGGACCGGCTTTCCCTCCTCCCTGAAACCACCTTCCTCATTCATTCATTCATTCGATCGTATTTATTGGGCGCCTACTGTGTGCAGAGCACCGTACTAAGCGCTTGGGAAGTACAGGTTGGCAACGTATAGAGACGGTCCCTACCCAACAGTGGGCCTGGGGTCCGGTCCAGTCAGCCCCGCGTTGTAGCGAGTCAGCCCCGCGCTCCAAGACGACCGCGCTCTCCCTGGGCTGAAAGCCCCCCGGGCTGGGCCCCCCCCCCCCCCCCATGTCTCCTTGCCTTATTGGACTCTCGGGGCCGGACTTTGGTCCGGGTCAGCGCTGGGCGGGTCCGGGCCTCGATTTCTCTCCCGGTGGGGGGGCTTTGAGGCCGGTGGAGACCCCCTTGGTGGTTGGGCGGACCTTGGTGGGGAGCCCGGAGCTTGCGGGAGGAGGCGGAGGGAGTCCCTCCTCTCAATCAATCAATCAATCAGTCAATCGTATGTAATGAGCGCTTACTGTGTGCAGAGCACTGTACTAAGCGCTTGGGAAGCCCAAGCTGGCAACATCTAGAGACGGTCCCTACCCAACAGTGGGCTCACAGTCTAGGAGAGGTTCACTGTCCTAGGCCCGGGCCTAGAGGCAGGGAGGCCGGGCGGTCCTGCGCCCGGGTGGGTCAGTGCTCTGCACGCAGTAAGCGCTCAATAAATACGATTGATTGATTGATTGATTGATTGATTGATTGGGTCCGTCTCTCTTCCTTCTCCTCCCCCTCCTCGCCGTCCTCCAGCAGGTTCCCCGAAGGGAGGCAGCCCCGCGTTCGAGGCCGAGCTGCACCTGCCCCCCAAACTGCGGCGCCTGTACGGCCCCGGCGGGGGTCGCCTGGTCCCGGGGGTCGGGGGTCCTCGGGGGGAGCCCCCCCCGGCTCCCCCCCCGCCCCCGCCGAGGCCGGGGGAGCGGGACCGGCCGGAGGACACGCTGAAGATCAGCCAGGCGCCGCAGGTCAGCATCAGCCGCACCAAGTCCTACCGGGAGAACGGGGCCACCTTCGTCCCGCCGGCCCTGGACCCGCTGGGCCGCCCGGCTGGGCCGGAGGAGGACGAGGAGGACCTGCTGGAGGAGGAGGACGACGACGACGACGACGAGGAGGACGACGACGACGAGGAGGAGGAGGAGGAGGAAGAAGAAGAAGAGCTGCTGCTGGACGAGGACGACGAGGGGCTGCTGCTGGAGCGGGCCGGGCGAGGGGCAGGACCGGCTTCCCCGGCATCCTCCTCCACAGCCGCGGCGGGGCCTGCATCCTCCAACTCCTCCTCCGCGGCCTTGGCGACCTCCTCCTCCTCCTCCTCCTCCTCCTCCTCCTCGGCCGCGGACGGGGCTGCCCTGCTGCTGCTGCCCCCGCCCCCGCCGCCCGCCCCGGAGGAGCCCGAGGGCAAGGACGAGGGCGAGGATGGCATCTGCCTGTCGGCGGGCAGCGACTCGGAGGAAGGCCTGCTGAAGCGCAAGCAGCGGCGCTACCGGACCACCTTCACCAGTTACCAACTGGAGGAGCTGGAGCGGGCCTTCCAGAAGACCCACTACCCCGACGTCTTCACCAGGTAGGGACCCGGGACCCCCGGCCCTTCGATCAATCGATCAATCGATCGCATGTCTTGAGCGCTTACCGTGTGCAGAGCTGGCAAATACAAGTTGGCAGCGTATGGAGACGGTCCCCGCCCAACAGTGGGCTCACGGTCTAGAAGGGGGAGGCAGAGAACAAAATCAATCAATCAATCAATCATCATCATCAATCGTATTTATTAAGCGCTTACTGTGTGCAGAGCACTGGACTAAGCGCTTGGGAAGTACAAATTGGCAACATATAGAGACAGTCCCTACCCAACGGTGGGCTCACAGTATCGTATTTCTTGAGCGCTTACTGTGTGCAGAGCGCTTGGGCAAGTTGGCAACATATAGAGACGGTCCCTACCCAACAGTGGGCTCACGGTCTAGAAGGGGGAGACAGAGAACAAAATCAATCAATCAATCAATTGTATTTATTGAGCGCTTACTGTGTGCAGAGCGCTTGGGAAATACAAGTTGGCAACAGATGGAGACGGTCCCTACCCAACAGTGGGCTCACGGTCTAGAAGGGGGAGACAGAGAACAAAACCAAACATATTAACAAAATAAACAGAATAGATATGTACAAGTCAAATAGAGTAATAAATATGTACAAATCAATCAATCAATCAATCGTATTTATTGAGCACTTACTGTGTGCAGAGCACTGGACTAAGCGCTTGGGTAGTCCAAGTTGGCAACATATAGAGACGGTCCCTACCCAACAGTGGGCTCACGGTCTAGAAGGGGGAGACAGAGAACAAAACCAAACATATTACCAAGATAAAATAAAGAGAATAGATACGTACAAGTAAAATAGAGTAATAAATATGTACAAACATATATATATATATACAGGTGCTGTGGGGAAAGGAAGGAGGTAAGATGGGGGGGATGGAGAGGGGGACGAGGGGGAGAGGAAGGAGGGGGCTCAGTCTGGGAAGGCCTCCTGGAGGAGGTGAGCTCTCAGTAGGGCCTTGAAGGGGGAAGAGAGCTAGCTTGGCGGAGGGGCAGAGGGAGGGCATTCCTTCATCCCGCCCTCTCGGTGCCACACAGTCCCGCGCACCCCCGCAGGGCCCAATAATAATAATAATAACTGGGGTAGTTCACTCAACCATTCAATCGTATCCGGACTTCCCAAGCGCTTAGTGCGGTACTCTGCACACAGTAAGCGCTCAATAAGTACGATCGAATGAATGAATGAATCTGTTGAGCCCTTACTGTGTGCACAGCACCGTACTAAGCGCTGGGAAGTCCAAGTTGGCAATGTCAAGAGACGGTCCCGACCCAACAACGGGCTCACGGTCTAGAAGGGGGAGACAGGCAACAAAACAAAATAATAATGGCATTTGTTAAGCACTTACAATGTGCAAACCACTGTTCTAAGCGCTGGGGAGGTTACAAGGTGATCAGGTTGTCCCACGGGGGGCTCACAGTCTTAATCCCCATTTTACGGATGAGGTAACTGAGGCCCAGAGAAGTGAAGTGACTTGCCCAAAGTCACACAACTGACAACCGGTGGAGCCGGGATTTGAACCCCTGCCCTCGGACTCCAAAGCCCGGGCTCTTTCCACTGAGCCACACTGCTTCCCCATGTGGACAGGTGTCCAGCCCTCACTAGGTGCCAAGCACTGGACTGAGCCCTGGGGTGGATACGGGCAAAGTGTGTTGAACTCAGTCCACACACTCGCCGGGAGTTTAAGGACACTGTCCGATAATAATAATAATTAATAATAATAATTGGGGTGGTTGTGAAGCGCTCACTAGGTGCCAAGCACTGGACTGAGCGCTGGGGTGGTTACGAGCCAAGCATGTTGAACGCAGTCCCGCACACACTCGCCGGGAGTTTAAGGACACTGTCCAATAATAATAATTAATAATAATAATTGGGGTAGTTGTGAAGCGCTCACTAGATGCCAAGCACTGGACTGAGCGTTGGGGTGGACAGGAGCAAAGCGTGTTGAACGCAGTCCCGCACACATTCGCCGGGGGTTTAAGGATACTGTCCTATAATAATAATAATTAATAATAATAATTGGGGTAGTGGTGAAGTGCTCACTAGGTGCCAAGCACTGGACAGAGCGCTGGGGTGGATACGAGCAAAGCGTGTTGAACGCAGTCCCGCACACACTCGCCGGGAGTTTAAGGACACTGTCCTATAATAATAATAATTAATAATAATAATTGGGGTAGTGGTGAAGCGCTCACTAGGTGCCAAGCACTGGACTGAGCGCTGCGATGGATACGAGCCAAGCGTGTTGGACGCCATCCCTGCTAACAATCCCGCGCACGCTCTTTCGTTCGTTCAATCGCCCGGTTTGAGCGTTTCCTGCGTGCAGAGCACTAAGCTAAGCGCTTAGCAATCAATCAATCAATCAATCAATCGTATTTATTGAGCGCTTACTTTGTGCAGAGCACCGTACTAAGCGCTTGGGAAGTACAAATTGGCAACACATAGAGACAGTCCCTACCCAACAGTGGGCTCACAGTCTAAAAGGGGGAGACAGAGAACAAAACCAAACATACCAACAAAATAAAATAAATAGGATAGAAATGTACAAGTAAAATAAGTAAATCAATAGAGTAATAATTAGCAGAGTCCGCTACAGCGCTGAAGAAACGGCCCGAGTGGCGAGAGCCGGGGCTTGGGACTCAGAGGCTGTGGGTTCTAATTCCGCTCTGCCCTCGTCTGGCAGCGTGACCTTGGATAAGTCCCCTGGCTTCTCTGGGCCTTTGGAAAACGGGGATGGGGACTGTGAGCCCCTCGTGGGACAACCTGAGGACCCTGTACCCACCACAGCGCTTAGAACAGGGCTTGGCACGTTGTCAGCGCTTAACGAATACCATCGCTATTAATTAATGATGACAATAATGCCCACAACGAGTTCGCAGTCTGGGGGGTGGGGGAGCGGACAGGGAGAGGGCAGGGGGCTTCTCCCACCCACCCCCACCCCCTTCCACCTTCCTCCTCCTCCTCCTCGGGAGCCCGGGGCTCTCGGTTATCCGTCCCCGGGCCTGCCCCGCGGGAAACCCGCCCTAGTCCCGCAGCGAAAGGAGAAGGTTCCAGGGCTGGGGTTGTGGGGCGTGTAACAATAATAATGGTATTTGTTAAGCGCTTACTATGTGCAAAGCACTGTTCTAGGCGCTGGGGAGGTGACGAGGTGATCAAGTTGTCCCGGGGGGGCTCGCAGTTTTAATCCCCATTTTACTGATGAGGTAACTGAGGCCCAGAGAAGTGAAGTGACTCGCCCAAAGTCACACAGCTGACAGGGGGCAGAGCGGGATTTGAACCCATGACCTCTGACTCCAAAGCCCGGGCTCTTTCCACTGAGCCACGCTGCTTCTCGTGTGTGTACACACACACACACACACACACACACACATTTAGTTACCTCGTCTGTAAAATGGGGATTAAAACTGTGAGCCCCCCGTGGGACAAACTGATCACCTTGTAACCTCCCCAGCGCTCAGAACGGTGCTTTGCACATAGTAAGTGCTTAATAAATGCCATTATTATACACACACCACACACACACACACACACACACACTGGGAAATTTGCGGTCAGCTACACACGCACCCCACAACTCCGAGCCACCTGGGCCCCGCCGGCTCCCCGGAGGTGAACACACACACTCTGTGTGTGTGTGTGTGTGTGTGTGTGTGTGTGTGTGTGTGTGTCCGGGGGGCGGGGGAAAGGTGCTCTGCACACAGTAAACGCTCAATAAATACGATTGATTGATTGATGATTGAAAGGTGGAACCAGGAGCCGATTTCGGACGAGGCGGGGAGTTTGTTCGGGGTATCCGAGGTTGGAGGGCAACCCCCGCGCAGAGTCCCGCGCATTGTGCCGCACACCCTCCCCGGGAGTGTGAGGGACGGCGTGGGCCCGTCGTTGGGGAGGGGCCGTCTCTGTTGCCGATTTGTCCTCTCCCAAGCGCTTAGTGCAGTGCTATGCACACAGGAAGCGCTCAGTCAACAGTATTGAGTGACTGATTGAATGATGGCCGCGTAGTGGCCGGCCGGGCAATTTGAGGACGGCGTCCAGTACGTGCGCGCACAGAGTGTCCGCACAAGGTGCCGCACGGGCTCGCCCCGTCAGGGGGTCGGGGGGATTAGGGGCGGAAACCAACGTCGGAGTGCCGGGCCCGTCCTATAAATGCGCTGCTCTCTGCGGGGAGTGGGGGGCTTGGGGGGGCCCCGGAGGGCCCTTTAAGTAGCCCCTCCCCCCACTTCGGGGGAGGGGGTCTCCCCGGGCCGTCGGGGACCCCTCCCCAAATTGTCAGGAGGCTCCTGGGACTCCTGGGGTGGGGAGGGGAGCAGGATGGATGGGTAGAGGACGGGGCTGCGCCGAATAGCCGGGGCCCAGGTTTGGGGGTCCCGGCTGCTTTGGGGAGGGGTCCCGGCCGCTGTTTTGGGGGGGGGTCTCGGCCCCCCGGGCGCGGGACCCCGTTTAGAGCCCCCGAATGGGGTCAGAGGGGCCTTGATGGACGCCGAAAGGCCCGGCACAGATCGGGAACCGTGGCTCCAAATGAGGCCTGCCTTCCTTCCTCCGGATGGATGGATGGATGGAAGGGGTGGGGGTGGGGGTGGGGGTCGCCGAATTGGGGGTGGGGGGCGTTGGGGGGCCGCTGTCCCTGGGAGGGGGGAGGAGAAGGAGAAGGAAAAGGATGGAGGAGGAGGAGGAAGAGGCCGGCGGGGCCCGGCTGGAAAAACCCACCGGCTTTTCCGGGATAACTTGGCTGAGTCGCCGCCGGCTAAGACTTTCCCGATCAACGGGCCGTGTGTGTGTGTGTGTGTGTGTGTGTGTGTGTGTGTGTGTGTGTGTGTGTGTGTGTGTGTGTGTGTGTGTGTCTGTGTGTGTCTCTGTGTGTGTGTGTCTGTGCAAGTGTGAGAGTGTGAATGGATGGCTGATGAATGGATGAGTCCCACCCGTTGCCGGCGTGGAGGTCGTTTTGGGGCCCGGATCGTCTCTCTGTAGTGCTGCCCGGGCCCTTCCCGAGCGCTCAGCGCGGTGCTCTGCACCCAGGGAGCGCTCAGTACATACGGTGGGGTCACCGAGGGAATGAACCCGTTCCCGTTTGATCCTTCCTTCCCGTCAAGCCCGGGAATTTTCTCCCGCGGGAAGGTCTGACACATTGGGCAGGGCGAGCTGCCCCGGGCGTAGGGACGGGGGCGGCCCACACAGAGCCCCCGGGGGACGGGGGGGGGGGGCGTGTGTGTCTGTGTGTCTCTGTCTGTGTGTGTGTCTCTGTGTGTGTGTGTGTGTGGCCGTGCGTTTGTCCATACGTGTGTCATTATGTGTGTCCATTCTCCCGGCCCAGGGCGGTCAGGGGGACTACCCAAACGGCAGCCCATCCCGGCTCCGGGGGGCTACTGGGGGGCTACCGGGGGGAGGGGAGGGGTAGGATCACACACACACACACACACACACACACACACACACACACACACACACACACCCTCCCCTTGTGTGTCCTTCCTCCGCAGGGAGGAGCTGGCCATGAGGCTCGACCTGACCGAAGCCCGGGTGCAGGTGAGTGAGGAGAGGGTAAACCCTCCTGCGGCCTGGAGGAGGAGGCGGGGATGGGGGGGGCGGGGGGGATCCAACAGAGGAATTCCCCACCCCGTCCCGACTCCCTCCCGCTCCCTCCGACCAGGAATTGGGCGGTCCCACAGCCTCCAGTGGGGCTCCATAAAAGCCCACTTAGCGGTAGAGCAAACAAGGCCATTTGCAAGGCCGGACTACTGTTTGATTTCCACCCCCTCCCCCCCCCCCCTAGCCCGCAGCCGGGCCGGGGCTAATGCTATTTGATTTCCCATTTTTTAAGAGCGATAAGCCCGCCTCGACCCGATCGGGGGGTGAGTGCGATGCTATTAAAGGTGTGTTTGGGCGCGCATTTCCCAGCCCGGGGCCCATAACCAGAGAGACGATCAACAGTCGGGTGCCGGATTGCCAACAGAAAACAGATGTCTCCGGCTTGGAAGCCGAGCGGATCACTTGCCGGGGGGGGCGGGGGGGAGGGGAAAAACAAAACAAAACAAAAAAAAATCGAGCGCTGATAAAGCATAATAAATTCCATATGGTTCATTTAATACACAACAGCCTCTTGCATCCGAGGGGGGAGCCGAGGAGGAGATGGGGGGGGCCCCCAGGCCTGCTCTGTGGACGCGTTTGTCCATTGTCGGGCGGAGATGGCAGATCAGTATTTTTCGACTCGGGGGATGGAGTCGTGGGAAAGTTAAATAACTTTTAACAAGAAAGAAAAAAGAGAGAAAGAAAGAAAGACCCCCCCCCCCTCCCCAGCTCCGCCCGCCCCCCTCCCTCTCCCCCTTAACGGGAGAAGATGCAATTAAGTGAATATGAATTATTAGCCCTTTCGGTTTACCTTTTTGGGGGGAGGCCCGGAGGTATTAATTCAATAACGGAGAGGGGCACCGAGGTGGAGCCGATGGGTTGGCTTCCTTAGCCACCCCTTTAATTCATTTATTGAAATTCAACGCCGGCCGAGGCGCGGCTCCCGTTTCCTCCCAGAGCCCGGCTTGGTTTTAAAGGAAACGTACCGAAAATCCGGCCCTTTCTCCGAAAAAAAAAAAAAAAAACCCAAGAAAAACCAATTCTCCCTCGCCCCCAGGCCGCGTTATTCCCGGGCTGTGGCTGGTAAAAATCGTTGGGATTTGAACCCACCGCTCCCGTTTCGTTCCCTATCTTCGTTTTTATTTTAACGTCGCCTCCCCGTCCGTTGGTGGGACAGATCGGGGGGTGTCGGAGACCCCCGCCCCAAAGTGCAGCGAGTCGAAAAGCCTGAGGCTTTTGGGGGGGATGGAGACCCCCAAGGTCGATGCTGTTTTTTTTCCGGGCCGGGGGCGTAGATTTGGGGGTACCCCCGCCCCATTTACCCCCAGGCTGACACCCCGTCCTCCTAAAACGCGGGGAAGGGCGTAGGGAGAACAGCCCCCCGAAAGTCGTTGTCTTTTTTTTTTTTTTTAGGGGACTATAATAATTTTTTTTACAACGAAATCGCCGCGGAAAAGGGGAAAACTGCGGGTGGAGCCGGTTCTGATTATTCTGGGACTGGTTCCCGGCGCCCCGAATGAGGGATTTTTGGGGGGGGGCTGAGTTTGTAGGGGGAGGGGGGCGGGAATAAAAGACCCCCCCCCCCCGGATCCAACCCCGCAGAAGACGGCGGCGGCTCGTAGTTCTTCCCTACGAGGGAATCCCGTCTTCCCCTCGACGTTATGCCAAACTGGAGGTGGGGAATCCGATTCTCCTTCCTTCCCTCCATCCTCCTTGCGCGTCCCAAAAGTGGGAGCCAAAACTGGGCCCCGAAGATTGCCCCCCACCCCCCAGGTCCTAGGAGGGGGGTATCGAGGCTGGGGGGAAGGGGTGTCTTCCCCACCGTCCCCTCCCCCATGAGAAGCGGGTAGAGCCCGGGCCTGGGATTCAGAAGGACCTGGGTTCTAATCCCGCTCCACCCCTTGTCTGATGGGCAAGCTTCTCTGGGCCTCAGTTCCCTCATCTGTCAAATGGGGGTTAAGGCTGGGAGCCCCACGTGGGACAACCCGATTTGCTTCTATCTACCCCCAGCGATTAGAACAGTGCCGGGCACGTAGTAAGCGCTCACCGGGACAACCCGATGTCCTCCTATCTACGCCCCCGGCCCGTAGTGAGCGCTTCCCTTCCCCACAGCACCTGTATATATGTACATATTTATTACTCTATTTATTTATTTATTTATTTATTTATTTATTTTACTTGTACATTTCTATCCTATTTATTTTATTTTGTTGGTATGTTTGGTTTGGTTCTCTGTCTCCCCCTTTTAGACTGTGAGCCCACTGTTGGGTAGGGACTGTCTCTATGTGTTGCCAATTTGTACTTCCCAAGCGCTTAGTACAGTGCTCTGCACAGAGTAAGCGCTCAATAAATACGATTGATTGATTGATTGATTAACGGATGCCATCATCATCATCATCATTATTGAGGCCCCCGTATTCCTGAAGCGACGTGGCTCGGTGGCAAGAGCCGGGGCCTGGGAGTGGGTTCTAATCCCGACCCCGCCACTCGTCGGCTGGGTGCCCTTGGGGGGGCCACGTCACTTCTCTGGGCCTCAGTCTGTCGATTGATTAAATACGATTGATTGATTGATTGATTGGGGGCGAAGGCCGCGGGCCTCGCGAGGGACAACCTGGCGACCCGGTGTCTCCCCCAGCGCGTCGAGCAGTGCTCGGCACCTAGAGAGCGGTTAAGAAATGCCGTGATGACGAGGGCCTGGCGCCTAGAGGGAGCTTAAGAGACGCCACGATGACGACGGTGATGATGATAATGACGACGGTATCTGTTAAGCGCTTACTAGGTGCCAAGCACTGTTCTAAGATGATGGCTTGGATGACTTGGGGGTGGCATGATGATGATGATAATAATGGTATTTATTAAGCGCCCTTACCATATGCCAAGTACTGTTCTAAGCTAATAGTTTTGATGATTTGGGGGCGGCATGACGATGTTGATGGTGGTGATAATAATAATAATAATAATGGTATTCGTTAAGCGCTTACCATGTGCCAAGCACTGTTGTGACATGATGGTTTTGATGATTTCGGGGCCGGGATGACGATAACGATAACGATAACAACAACAATAAATAATAATAATAATGGTATTTGTGAAGCGCTTACCAGGTGCCCAGCACTGTTGTAAGATGAGAAGCAGCGTGGCTCAGTGGAAAGAGCCCGGGCTTTGGAATCAGGTCGTGGGTTCAAATTCCAGCTCCGCCACTTAGCCGTGTGACTTTGGGCAAGTCACTTCACTTCTCTGGGCCGCAGTTCCCTCATCTGTAAAATGGGGATGAAGACTGTGAGCTCCATGTGGGACAGTCTGATCACCTTGTATCCTCCCCAGCACTTAGAATAGTGCTCTGCACATAGTAAGCGCCTAACAAATGCCATTATAATAATAATTATTATTCTCTGGGCCACAGTTCCCTCATCTGTAAAATGGAGATTAGGACCGTGAGTCCCCCGGGGGACAACCTGATCACCTTGTAATAATAATAATAATAATGGCATTTATTAAGCGCTTACTATGTGCAGAGCACTGTTCTAGGCGCTGGGGGGGGGGGGATACAAGGTGATCAAGTTGTCCCACGTTGGGGCTCACGGTCTTAATCCCCATTTTACAGATGAGGTAACTGAGGCTCAGAGAAGTTAAGTGACTTGTCCAAGGTCACACAGCAGACACATGGCGGAGCCGGGATTCGAACCCATGACCTCTGACCCCAAAGCCCGCGCTCTATCCAAATGCCATTACTATTATTATTCTCTGGGTCAGTTCCCTCATCTGTAAAATGGGGATCAGGACCGTGAGTCCCCCGGGGGCCAACCCGATCACCTTGCAATCAATCAATCAATCAATCGTATTCATTGAGCGCTTACTGTGTGCTGAGCACTGTACTAAGCGCTTGGGAAGTCCAAGTTGGCAACATCTAGAGACAGTCCCTACCCAACAGTGGGCTCACAGTCTATAAGGGGGAGACAGAGAACAAAACCAAACATATTAACGAAATAAAATAAATAGAATAGATGTGTACAAGTAAAATAAATAGAGTAATAAATCTGTACAAACATATACAGGTGCTGTGGGGAAGGGAAGGAGGTAAGACGGGGGGGATGGAGAGGGGGACGAGCTCAATCAATCAATCAATCAATCAACCGTATTCATTGAGCGCTTACTGTGTGCAGAGCACTGTACTAAGCGCCTGGGAAGTCCAAGTTGGCAACATCTAGAGACAGTCCCTACCCAACAGTGGGCTCACAGTCTATAAGGGGGAGACAGAGAACAAAACCAAACATATTAACGAAATAAAATAAATAGAATAGATGTGTACAAGTAAAATAAATAGAGTAATAAATCTGTACAAACATATACAGGTGCTGTGGGGAAGGGAAGGAGGTAAGACGGGGGGGAAGGAGAGGGGGACGAGCTCGGCCTGGGAAGGCTTCAGACTGTCCCCTTCCCTGCGCTCAGAGCGGTGCTTGGCACATAGTAAGCGCTTAACAGACGCCGTCGTTCCGGCGATGAGGGTTTTGAGGATTTGGGGGCCGGGGGCGGCGGGAATAACAACAACAGGAAGGACAGCGACGGTGGTACTTGGGAAGCGCTTACCATGTGCCCGGCGGGGGGGCGGGACGGTGGTTTGGGGACCGGCCCGAGGGTGATGCCGAGGATAACCGACGGTGGGATCCGCGAACGGGTTCCCCCGGGCCCTGGTGTGAGCCGAGGCGGGTGCGGGAGGATCCGGGACCGTCTCTAGACGTTGCCACCTTGTACTTCCCAAGCGCCTAGCCCAGTGCTCCGCGCACGGTGAGCGCTCAATAAATTCGATCGATTGATTGATTGACGGGGGGGGGTGTCCAATCCGCCCTGCCGTTTGTGCTCCTCAGGTGTGGTTCCAGAACCGTCGGGCCAAGTGGCGGAAGCGTGAGAAGGCGGGGGCGTCGCCGCACGGTCCGGGCCTGGCCTTCCCGGGCCCGCTGGCGGCCGGCCACCCGCTGGGCCCCTACCTGGAGGCCGGGCCGTTCCCCGCCCACCACCCGGCGCTCGACTCGGCCTGGGCCGCGGCCGCCGCCGCCGCCGCCGCCGCCGCCGCCGGCCTGTCGGGGCTGTCGGGGCTGTCGGGCCTGTCGGGGCTGTCGGGGCTGTCGGGGCTCCCCCCGCCGCCGCCGCCGCCGCCGCCCCCCCCCGCCGCCGCCGCCGCCGCCGCCGCCTCCCCCGCCCCCCGGGCCCGGGCCCGGCTCCCCCGGCGGGGCCCCGCTGGGCCTCGGCACCTTCCTGGGGGCCGCCGTCTTCAGGCACCCCGCCTTCATCAGCCCCGCCTTCGGAAGGTAAGACGGACCCCAAACCCCGGCCCCCGCCAGCCACGAGCCCCCGCTCACACCTCACAACCGTCTCCAGCCCCCCACTCTCCCCCCCGTCCACCCACGGCCTCCCCCTCACAACCGTCTCCAGCCTCCAATCTCCCCCCCGTCCATCCACGGCCTCCCCCTCACAACCGTCTCCAACCTCCAATCTCCCCCCCGTCCATCCACGACCTCCCCCTCACAACCGTCTCCAACCTCCAATCTCCCCCCGTCCATCCACGGCCTTCCACTCACAACCGTCTCCAACCCCCACTCTCCCCCCCCGTCCATCCACGGCCTTCCACTCACAACCGTCTCCAGCCCCCCACTCTCCCCCCGTCCACCCATGGCCTTCCACTCACAACCGCCTCCAGCTTCCCACTCTCCCCCCGTCCACCCACGGCCTCCCACTCACAACCGTCTTCAGCCCCCCACTCTCCCCCCGTCCATCCACGGCCTCCTACTGGCAACCATCTCCAGCCCCCCCACCCACGGCCTCCCCCTCACAACCGTCTCCAGCCCCCAACTCTCCCCCCCGTCCACCCATGGCCTTCCACTCAGAACCGTCTCCAGCCCCCCATTCTCCCCGCATCCATCCACGGCCTCCCACTCACAACCGTCTCCAGCCCCCCACTCTTCCTCCCGTCCATCCACGGCCTCCCACTCACAACCACCAGCAGCCCCCCACTCTTCCCCCCGTCCATCCACAGTCTCCCCCTCACAATCGTCTCCAGCCCCCCACTCTCCCCCCGTCCACCCACGGCCTCCCACTCACAACCATCTGCAGCCCCCCACTCTCCCCCCGTCCATCCACAGTCTCCCACTCACAACCGTCTCCAGCCCCCCACTCTTCCCCCCGTCCACCCATGACCTCCCACTCACCACCATTTCCGGACCCCCCACTCTCCCCCCTGCCCCTCCACAGTCTCCCTCTCCCCCCCACGACCCCCATTTGGGCCGCGGAGCCGGGAAAGATGGGTGGGCAGGGGGCGGTGACGACCTGGGTGGGGGAGGGGGGTTTGGCTCCCAGATCTGGCTTTTGGGCAAAGCCAATTTGGGGCGAGAGATGCCTCCGGCCTTTCCCAGCCCCGGGAAAAGGGTTCAAGTGATGGACTCCCCCGCCCCAGAGTCAAGGGGTGCGAGGAGGGGGTCTTCCACAGCCCTCCACCCCGGCCAATCGTCTCCCCCATCACCCCCCCAGCCCGGGCACCACCTAAATCGGGGCGGGACCAGGACAATTTGGTATTGCTTTGGCGTTTACTGTGTGCGGAGCACTGTTCTAGGCGCTGGGAGGGCATTCCTAGGGGGGAATTGAAGCCGTGTGTGTTTGTGTGTCTCTCTCTGTGTGTGTTTGTGTGTGTGTGTGTGTGTGTGTGTGTGTGTGTGTGTTTGCTGGAGGTCACAATCTGGAAGCGTAGGGGGCTGAGAGGAAGGCGGTGCGGATCCCAGAGAAGGTCAGGAATTCCTTGGGACTCGGTTTCCCACCTGATGAATCCAACATGGTGGGGGTGAGGGGGACGGGGGGGACGACAACGAAATCCAAGCGACGCCTCGCCTTCCGTTAGCGGGCCCTTTCCCGGAGGATGAAGTAGACGCCTAGAGTTAATCACCCAGACAAAGGGACCGCGGAAGACGGTTTTAAGTTGGAAAGTGCGGGGAAAATAAAACTGAGGGTTAACCGCGGAGATCCCTCTGGGGAAGAACAAAGAAAGAATAGATTCACCCAGCTGAGCCGAAATCAGCTCAGGGAGGAAAATTAAAAGAGGGCAGAGAGGGAGGGGGACCCCCCCAAAAAACAAAACCCAACAAGCCTAACATCCCCCTCCCGGTCGAATTAGTTTCTTAGCCCGGGCCGGTCAAGATTAAACAGTTTGTCCACCCGACTGGAGTCGGTGACTCGATTTCCCTAATGGGGCGCAGGGCCCTGGCCCTGCCCATCTGATTTCACACTCTGTCCGGACTCGGGCAGCGTTAGGGAATTGGGAAATTGCCCGAGACCCCACCCGGATGGTGGTTTTGGGATTAAAAAGGGGCTGAGGATGCGGGGGGCCCGAGGAGGGGCGGGCCAGCAAAGAGGCTCCGTCGCCCACGGCCTTATTTTGAGGGTCCGGGGTTGGTGGTGTCGGGGCTAGAGAGAGGTTGAGGGTCTTTCTCCCAGCTCTGATGTGGGGACTTCATTGGCCACCCCTGGGGTAGTTGGGGTGAGTGGGGGCACCTTCTCCGGATGGAGACCGTCCACTCCACAGCCCCCCGGGGCAGGGCCGAATGGGGTGGGGGATATGGGGGGGTTAGAGAGTGTGTGTGTGTGTGTGTGTCTATGTGTGTGTGAAATCCCGGGGTCCAGTGGGCTGGGAGTTTGGCCCCGATCTAGGCCTGGCCAGGGAATTCCATCCTTGGTGGGGGCTGGGGGCCTCCTCGGAGGGTCCCGGCAACCCCAACCCGGTCCTGACCCCAGTTCTGACTCAAGTCTTGACCCCGGGCCCTCAGTCTGGTCTTGATCTGGTCTTGGGCCATCCTGACCTGAGCCTTGACTCTAGTTTTGATCCGGTCCTGACCCGAGCCCAGACTCTGGCCTTGACTCTAGTTTTGACCCTGTCTTGACCCGAGCCCAGACTCTGGCCTTGACTCTAGTTTTGACCGGGTCTTGACCCGAGCCCAGACTCTGGTTTTGCCCCAATCCTGACCCGAGCCCAGACTCTGGCCTTGATCCGGTCTTGGCACTAGTCCTGCCCCAAACCCAGCCTCTGGCCTTGCCCCGGCCTTGCCCCCGGTCCTGACCTGGGCCTTGACTCTGGCCTTGCCCCGGTCCTGCCCCGAGCCCAGACTCTGGCCTCGACCCGGCCTTGCCCCCGGTCCTGCCCTGAGCCCTGACTCTGGTCTTGCCCTGGCCCTGCCCCCAGCCCAGCCTCCGGCCTCGACCTGGCCTTGCCCCCGATCCTGACCCGAACCTTGACTCTGGTTTTGATCTGGTCTTGCCCCGTCCCACCCCGAGCCCAAACTCTGGCCTTGACCTGGTCCTGCCCCTGTTCCTGACCCGAGCCCAGACTCGGGTTCTGACCCGATCCTGACCGGAGCCCGGACTCTGGCCTTGACCCGGCCTTGCCCCCGGTCCTGCCCCGAGCCCTGACTCTGGCCTTGACCCGGTCCTGCCCCCGATCCTGCCCTGAGCCTTGACTGGTTTTGACCCGATCCTGCCCCGAGCCCAGACTCTGGCCTTGAGCCGCTCTTGCCCCTAGTCCTGCCCCGAGCCCAGACTCTGGTTTTGACCAGATCGTGCCCCGAGCCCAGACTCTGGCCTTGACCCGGCCTTGCCCCCCATCCTGACCTGAGCTTTGACTCTGGCCTTGCCCCCGTTCCTGCCCCAAGCCCAGACTCTGGCCTTGCCTCCGTTCCTGCCCCGAGCCCAGACTCTGCCGGTCCTGCCCCGAGCCCAGACTCTGGTTTTGACCCAATCCTGACCGGAGCCTTCACCCGAGCCCAGACTCTGGTTTTGACCTGATCCTGCCCCGAGCCCAGACGCTGGTTTTGACCCGATCCTGACCGGAGCCCAGACACTGGCCTTGACCCGGCCTTGCCCTGAGCCCAGACTCTGGTTTTGAGCCTATCCTGCCCCGAGCCCAGACTCTGGCCTTGCCCCGAGCCCAGACTCTGGTTTTGACCCGATCCTGCCCCGAGCCCTGCCTCTGGACTTGATCTGATCCTGACCCTAGCCCAGCCTCTGGCCTTGACCCAATCCTGCCCCGAGCGCAGCCTCTGGCCTTGACCCAGCCTTGCCCCCAGTCCTGCCCCGAGCCCAGACTCTGGCCTTGACCCGATCCTGACCTGAGCCTTGACTCTGGTTTTGACCCGATCCTGCCCCGAGCCCAGATTCCGGCTTTGATCTGGCCTTGCTCCTGGTCCTGCCCCGAGCCCAGACTCTGGTTTTGAACGGATCCTGCCCTGAGCCCAGACTCTGGTTTTCACTCTGGCCTTGCCGCCTGCCGGTCCTGCCCTGAGCCCAGACTCTGGCCTTGACCCGATCTTGCCCCGAGCCCAGACTCTGGCCTTGACCCGATCCTGCCCAGAGCCCAGACTCTGGCCTTGCCCCGGCCTTGCTACCCGCCGGTCCTGCCCCAAGCCCAGACTCTGGCCTTGACCCGATCCTGCCCAGAGCCCAGACTCTGGCCTTGACCCGATCCTGCCCAGAGCCCGGACTGTGGCCTTGACCCGATCCTGACGGGAGCCCAGACTCCGGCCTTGCCGCCTGCCGGTCCTGCCCCGAGCCCAGACTCTGGCCTTGCCCCAATCCTGCCCGGAGCCCAGACTCCGGCCTTGCCCCGGCCTTGCCGCCTGCCGGTCCTGCCCCGAGCCCAGACTCCGGCCTTGCCCCGATCCTGCCCGGAGCCCAGACTCCGGCCATGCCCCGGCCTTGCCACCTGCCGGTCCTGCCCCGAGCCCAGACTCTGGCCTTGACCCGATCTTGCCACGAGCCCAGACTCTGGCCTTGACCCGATCCTGACCGGAGCCCACACTCTGGCCTTGACCCGATCCTGACCGGAACCCAGAGTTCGGCCTTGCCCTGGCCTTGCTGCCCGCCAGTCCTGCCCCGAGCCCAGACTCTGACCTTGCCCCGGGTCGTGCCCAGAGCCCAGACTCTGGCCTTGACCCGGTCCTGCCCCGAGCCCAGACTCCGGCCTTGACCCGATCTTGCCCAGAGCCCAGACTCTGGCCTTGACCCGATCCTGCCCAGAGCCCGGACTGTGGCCTTGACCCGATCCTGATGGGAGCCCAGACACTGGCCTTGCCGCCTGCCGGTCCTGCCCCGAGCCCAGACTCTGGCCTTGCCCCGATCCTGCCCGGAGCCCAGACTCCGGCCTTGCCCCCGCCTTGCCGCCCGCCGGTCCTGCCCGGAGCCCAGACTCCGGCCTTGCCCCGATCCTGCCCGGAGCCCAGACTCCGGCCATGCCCCGGCCTTGCCACCTGCCGGTCCTGCCCCGAGCCCAGACTCTGGCCTTGACCCGATCTTGCCACGAGCCCAGACTCTGGCCTTGACCCGATCCTGACCGGAGCCCACACTCTGGCCTTGACCCGATCCTGACCGGAACCCAGAGTCCGGCCTTGCCGCGGCCTTGCCGCCCGCCGGTCCTGCCCCGAGCCCAGACTCTGACCTTGCCCCCGGTCGTGCCCAGAGTCCTGACTCCGGCCTTGACCCGATCTTGCCCCGAGCCCAGACTCTGGCCTTGACCCGATCCTGACCGGAGCCCACACTCTGGCCTTGCCCCGATCCTGACCGGAAGGCAGACTCCGGCTTAGCCCCGGCCTTGCCGCCCGCCGGTCCTGCCCCGAGCCCAGCCTCCGGCCTTGCCCCGATCCTGCCCTGAGCCTTGACGCTGGTTTTGACCCGATCCTGGCCGGAGCCCAGACGGTGGCCCTGCCCCGGGGTGGGGGGGATGGTTGCGCGTTGTCCGTCCGTCCACCAGTCCGTCCGCTGACGGTGACGGGGGTCCGGTCCCTTGCAGGCTGTTCTCCACCATGGCCCCTCTGGCCGGCGGCGGTGGCGGTGGCGGTGGCGGTGGCGGTGGCGGAGGCGTGGGGTCCGGCGGGGCGATCACCACGACGACCACGACGACCACGACGACGGCGGCCGCTGCTGCGGCCGCGGCGGCCGCGGCTGCTGCGCTGCTGCGGCCGCCGTCGGGGGCGTCGGGCGAGGGCGCTCCGGGGCCGCAGGGGGCGCTGTCGGACCCGGCCGCCGCCGCCGCCGCCGCCGACCGCCGCGCCTCCAGCATCGCCGCCCTGCGCCTCAAGGCCAAGGAGCACGCGGCCCAGCTCACGCAGCTCAACATCATGCCCCCTGGCGGCGGCGCCGGGAAGGAGGTCTGCTGAGGCCACCCCCCCACCCCGCCCCAAGGCGCCCCCCAGCGAGACCAAATGGAACCACAGGACCAGCGGCGCATGCGCGCCCCGCAGCGCCCCCTGCCGGAGCCGCCTCCCGTAGCAGCAGCAGCAGCGCCCTCTATCGGCGGCGGCGGCACCAACCCCCCCCCCCCCCCCCCCCACTGGCTACTTGCTGAGCGTCCTCCTGGCGCGCCCATCCATCCATCAATTCATTCATTCATTCACTCAACCGTATTTCTTGAGCGCTTCCCGCGTGCGGAGCACCGCCCTAAGCGCTTGGGCAGCCCAAGTTGGCGACACAGAGAGAGACGGTCCCTACTCAACAGCAGGCTCACGGCCTAGAAGGTAACCGAGGCCTAGAGAATAATGATAATCACGGCATTTATTAAGCGCTTACTATGTGCAAAGCACCGGTCTAAGCGCTGGGGAGGTTACAGGGTGATCAGGTTGTCCCACGGGGGGGGCTCACGGTCTTCATCCCCATTTAACAGATGAGAGAACCGAGGCCCAGAGAATAATAAGAATAATGACGATGGCATTTATTAAGCGCTTACGATGTGCAAAGCACTGTTCTAAGCGCTGGGGAGGTTACAGAGTGATCAGGCTGTCCCAAGGGGGGGCTCCCAGTCTTAATACCCATTTTACAGATGAGGGAGCTGAGGCCCAGAGAAGTGACTTGCCTAAAGCCACACAGCGGACAATTGGCGGAGCGGGGATTTGAACCCCTGACCTCTGACTCCAAAGCCCGGGCTCTTTCCACCGAGCCACGCTGCTCCCCCTAAGGAGTTACGTGACTTGCCCAAGGTCACACAGCTGCCAATTGGCAGGGCTGGGATACGAACCCATGACCTCTGACCCCATAGCCCGGGCTCTTCCCACTGAGCCACGCTGTTTCTCCTTGACACCCGTCCACATGTCTTGTTGTCCGTCTCCCCCTTCTAGACCGTGAGCCCGTTGCTGGGTAGGGACCGTCTATGTCGCCAACTTGGACTTCCCAAGCGCTGAGCACAGTGCTCTGCGCACAGTAAGCGCTCAATAAATAGGATTGAGTGAGTGAGCGAGTAGAAGCCCATCATCCCAGCGGCGCAGAGGAGGCCCCTGGCGAAGACGCCTTGCTTTTCTTTTCCTTAACTCGGGAGCCACTTACACCCTGCCCCCCGACCGGCTCGCTCCTGGCCATTTTTCCCCCCCCCTACCCCAACCCCGGTCCTCGACAAGAGTGCGAAAGGCGCGCCTCTCCCGCCCCCGGAAGGGAAACCGACCCGACGCACTTCGAAGGAAAGGGGAAAAAACCTTTTCCTCCTCCTATTCTTTCTCACTCCGCCAACCAAGGTTTTTGTACCAAACCAAAGGGAAACACACTGCTAGCAGATGGACTGTTGAGGTCACTAAACTGTGATTATCGATTATGTACATACCATTGTTATAAAAAAAAAAAAGAACAGAGCTTTGTATATTTGAAATGTTATAAAACAATTGCACTCCGTGTAGTGTTGTAAAAGTCTGTCCGACTGTAGATCCTTACCGTGTTGTAGAGACACTAGGGCTCCTAGACAACTATTTATGTACACACAAACCCTTTATTTAACTTATTATAACTGTAGAGGTGGCGGAAACCTTCAAAGAGGCGATGGTACGGTACTTTTTGTGTCTTGTTGTTCGTGTCCCCGCTCTCCCTCCAGAGGAGAAGTGCCACGCTCAGAAAATAAAAACAAAAAACAAAACCAAAAATTCCCGGTATGTTTAACAGAAGCCAGGGTGGAAAAACGCATCTCGTGGGGAGGGGAGAGGGCGGGGGAGGGCCCCGGATCAGCTTTCCGCGGCGGGGCCGCTAAGCGATGCGCACCAGGACGGCGGGAGGCGTGATGGATGTCTACACAACTGCGATTCCGTGTGTGTCTCTGTGTGTGTTGCCGGGGGTGGGGAGGAAGGGGATTAGTGAGAGACATAGGCGAGGAGACTCGGCCTAATGACCCGTCTCTGCGCGGGCCAAGGCCCAAATCCTCCCGTGATAGTAATCGTAATAATGATGTCACTTGTTAAGCGCTTACTATGTGCCGAGCACTGTCCTAAGGGCTGAAGTGGATACGACGTTCATCAGGTTGCCCCACGGGGGGCTCACAGTTTTAATCCCAATTATCCAGAGGTCGTCAGAAATTAAGCGGCTTGCGCGAGATCACACGGCGGACGGGTGGCGGATCCGGGATTAGAACCCAGGTCCTCCGACTCCCAAGTCCGGGGGTCTTGCTACTAAAGCCACGGCGCGTCCCCACTCCCCTCTTCGGTCCCCGGGCACCTTGGCATCCGCTCGGTTCCAGGGGAACAGTGGTCGATAGCCGCTGTCTGACCTGGTATTCGCCCCAGCGCTGAGAACAGTGTTTGGGCACAGAGTAAGCGCTTAACAAATACCATTATTGTTATTCCGTTTGTCCAGTTGAGTTGGTCTGGGCTGCTAATCGGGCGGCGCGAGCCCAAACCCACCATCCTTCGTCATCCACTCTCTCCTGACTCAGTTTCCCCCCCACCGCTTGACCCTTCCATGGAGCCGGAGGCAAATTGCGTGAAATGACCTCCAGGGATTTACATTTTCCACGGCCAATGGGCACCACCGCCTTGTTTTCCAAAACCCCTAATCCTGGGGTCCGTCCCCCCATCCCCCTTCATCCCCCACCATGGCTCTCCTCTTCAGCCGGCCACACCTCCCGACCCCCTGACCCTCAGCCTGGGCCTGGCCCACCCCCCCACCCCCCGGTCAAACCCCCAAAGGGGGTCTTTGAACCCTCCGGCGGCTCGATGCCGGGGGGCGTTTGGATGGAGTCCAAACTGGGGGAGACTCTCCCCTCTCCCAAATTTCAGGGAGCTCCCTGGGGGCCTGCCGCTTTGGGGGACCCCCCATCCTGTTGCCCCCCCCCCCCCCCGGGGGGGGGCTTCCAGCCTAAGCCCACCTGGTGGTAGGCCCCCCCCCCGCCCGTACCCCAAGTCATCCTTGGGCGACTGGACCTCCCAGGAAATACAGGGAAAAAGCTTCGGCCGCTCTCCTGGACAATGGACTCGGGGTGAGTGAGTGTGTTTTTGTGGGTACACACCTGTCTGGGCGCCTGAGTACAGGTCCCCCCTCTCTCTCGGCTGGCTAAAGTGAGGATAAAAATAATAATAATAATAATGTTGGTATTTGTTAAGCGCTTACTATATGCCAGGCAATGTTCAAAGCGCTGGGGCGGGGGGGATACAAGGTAAAAATAAAATCATAAGAAATCATCTGCAACCCACGATGCCAACACGCAACTACAAACGCAACCCACAACGCGAAGGAAAGCTCTAACCCACCACACCTCCCCGAAAATTCAGCCACCCCTCTCGCCCGGAGACTCGCATCCCCCGGCTGTCGGGAAGTCCCGCTCGAAGACATTTTTTTTTTTACAATAACTTTCGGGAGAGGGGAGGCACCACCCGACTGGGCCCGGAGGAATGTCGCTGGGCCGATTTTTCGCTCTCTCCCTGGAAATCTTCGTCCGAGCCAGAATCCTACTCCCCCAAGCAGCGATTCTGTTAATCCTTCTCGGGAGCGCCATCACTGCCAAGCAATCCTATAACCTTCTCAAAAGAAGTTTACCTCCCTGTTATAAAACCGGTAGCGGTATTTATACTGTGCAATAATTAGTGTATTACTTGAATCCACTAACGGGTTCATTTTATCTCCGCACAAAACCTCCAGTCTGCTTATAGAAAGCTTGTGCCTCCTCTGGCGCTGCCAGAGTCGTAAAAGAGTGAATGAAGGCTGGTAGCACTTTCTCCTTTTGCTTTGCCTTAATTCCCATCTCTTTTTCCTCTCATCCAATTAGTGCAGTGTATTAAGCGGTTTATCATCTCATAGTCAGCTATTGAGAGAAACAAGGCGAACACTTTGCAATAGAGCCTGCTCTCCTTTGACACCCTCAGGTACTTACATATTCTACTGTGCTATGAATAATAGAGGAAGAATAGAACACTAATTCCCTCATCAAAGAATGCCTTGTCTGCTGCTTTGCTCAACAACACCATTCTGATCAAAAGAAAAGCAATAAAGCTTAGCATAACAAAACGAAACCTACTTATTAGCTTAGTGGTTAAATTAATGCAGAGCCGCTGCTATTCAAAACCGAGGTTTGAAAACAGCCTCCAACAACCTGATAATGCTGCTTTCGGGATGAAGGAATTTTAATCTGAAATGGGAAGCTGGCACAGATGAGTTCATCTATTAAACCGCTATGAGCCGAGCGGACCGTCGTTCAATTAGGAAATATTTAGGTGATGGGGGTGGGGGGGTGGGTGGGGGGCTCGGGTTTGGGGTGAAAGCACCGACGTCACCCGGGGTGGGGGCGGGGGTGGGGATCACCGCCTCCCTCCATGGAGAACGACCCTTCGCGGAAACCCGGAGCCACGTGGAGACGAGGCGCGGGGCTGGGCCGGGACGGTGCCCCCGCCTCACACGAGGCCTTGACTCGGTTTCCCACCCAGTTCCGGCCCAGCCAGAATCGGTTTTCCTAGAAAACTTTATTTTGTTTTTTCCTCAAAGAAAAGACAGACGCTTGGACAAGGGCGGCCCGGGCCCGGCGAGGCGGTGAGGCCCCATGGCGCGCGCCCCGGTCCCCCGCCGCCCCGTTTAGGGTTTTACCTGACCGGTGGCCCCATTTCCCAGGAGCAAAGAGGGCTCCGGCAGAAAGAAACAGAAGGAGGGCCCCGGGCCGCCGTGGCCGCGGGAAAGGCCTCGGTGGGCCACCATCTCGTGAGCGTTGGGCGAGGCCGTGGCGCCGTGGGGACGGGGGTTGCGTTCGATCGGCGCGGGGGATGCTGGGCATGAGGAGGCCCAATGCTGGCAGCCCCTGGCCAACCTCGGCTAGGATGTCCCCCCGCCCCGGGCAGACGCCCCGGCTAATTGCCCCGGGGCAGGGGGTCGGCCCGCTAGCCCACCCCGGGGTGGAGGGGGATTCTTCCATCAGCGCACCTCCCTCACCAGCCACGACTCCTGCCCCGCGTGGGGGGCAGCAGGCCGGGTTAGGACGACGCCGGGGGCGGGTGGTGGGGGTGTCTTTCTCTAGAACCATCTTCGATGATAAAAATAAACAGTCCGTCCGTCCCCTCGGTGGGACGGGTCCCGGGAGCAGCGCCCGAAGCCGGGGCCTGGCGGCCACGGCCCGGACTAGGCCTCATTCGGGGGCTTCAGCGCGCAGTCGGCGAACAGCTTCCCCAGGTTCACTTCCGAGTAGCCGCTCCGGCTCAGGAACTTGTCCACGGCGCTCTTGATCCTCCGGTATTCCGCGCCCACCTCCTTGGGGAGCTTCAGAAATCTCTCTGCAAAACCGCCAGAAAGAGAGAGAGAGAGAGAGAGAGAGAGAGATGGTGAGGGCGGACACCCCGAGACTCGCTACGCGGCAGCCCCTGAGGATCCCACCGGGCTCGGGCCCCTTCGCCCTCGGCTAGCAGGCGGTGGAGACGCGGGCAACTCGCGGGACGGGAACTTATCTGCGCCGTTCCCTTCCGAGCGCCTCGTACGGTGCGCTGCATGTGGTAGGCGCTCAATAAATACCATTCGTTGACCGAGCTGTAACCAGCACCGATCGGGCCCGCCGGGAGTCCGGCCGCCCCGCGCATCGGGAAGGACACCTCACAAGCAGGGAATGCCAGTCTTCGCCCGCCCGACGCTCCTCCGGCGCCTGAGTCCCTTGGCCAACCAAGGCCACCGCCCTGACGGAGTTCGCTAGGCCGGAGAGCGAGGCGGGGGGCCTTCGTGAGTGCATTTCAGGGGGACGGCGAAACGTGGACGGCCGAAACCCTCTCCCCCGCCCCACCGGAGTCGGACCGCGATTCCTATCCGCAGCCCAGCCGGCCGGTGCATTTGAATGACACGAATGCATCTGATAACCGGGGAGAAGAGATTTAAAGAACTGCAGCACTACAGAGCAGGGGAAGATGAGAGAGGACACAGCTCCTGATGTGTTTACCTCCTCCGCTGATGGGATATTGACTTTTCCCACCAGGCTGGTTAGAAAGGGGACTATTTACGCTGCCACACAGCAGAGGAAGAATGACAAGCAGCAATACTCTGTGGTCTCCTCAGTAAAAGACAGCGGAGCCCGCTGGATATCACCCAGACCTAGTCGATACCTCCGAGGAGACCTACTATCCAAGTCGGAGATGCAGATAGAAAAGCTCACACTTTTTCCCTCGATAAGAACTGAATCGATAACACGCCCAAGGTCTTCGGGAGACGGAGCGGGGGAAGAAGAGTTCCCAATCGCTTTTGCTCGTTAGGGGCTTGGGGGTGGCGGGATAGGAGGTTTGCGTCTTTGTGAAGCCCACCCATGGAAAGTCTCCTTTCAGTTGCGAACCTGTTCTGCAAATCCGGTTATTTCCATCTACCGGCACTCCGGATCCAATGCGAGATAGGGAGTTATGGCAAGTCTTTCGCCGATCGGTATTTTACCATATCCCCCTGTCCGTCGGACAGTCAGTCGTATTTACTGAGCCCTTACTGTATGCAGAGCACTGTCCTAAGCGCTTGGGAGAGTACGATACAATAAAGAGACGCATTCCCCGCCTGAAGCGAGGTTACAGTCTAGGCGGGGAGACGGACATTGATATAAATCAATAAATACAGCTCCTTCCATATGTGCTGTGGGGCTGGGAGGGGTGAGAAGAATAAATGGCGCAAGTCGGGGCGTCGCAAAAGGGAGTTGAAGAAAAGGAAAAGAGGGAAGGGAAGGCCTGTTGGAGATGTGCCTTCAGTGAAAGGGGGGAGAAAAATTCCTTCAATGAGTAATGCCTTCAATAAGGGGAGGGGAAGAGAGTAATTGTCAAAGTGGGGACAGTAACTGTTTTAGAAGGCGAAACCAACAAAAAAAATCAGACCCCCCTTCCCAGTCCAAATCCCCTCAAATGAACCCTAAAAAACCTCAAAGGGCATGGGGGGTCCCTGAAAATAATAATAATAGCATTTATTAAGCGCTTACTATGTGCAAAGCACTGTTCTAAGCGCTGGGGAGGTTACAAGGTGAACAGGTTGTCCCAAGTGGGGCTCACAGTCTTAATCCCCATTTTACAGATGACGTAACTGAGGCCCAGAGAAGCAGAGTGACTTGCCCCAAGTCACCCAGTTGACAAGTGGCGGAGCCGGGATTTGAACCCATGACCTCTGACTCCAAAGCCCGGCCTCCTTCCACTGAGCCACGAAAATCCTCTCAACATACTGGCCCTGGGCAAATGCGCTGGTGGGCCAACTCTGATCCCAAACAATTGGCCAAATCAGTGGTGTTTGCTAGGCAAAGAGCACTGAACTAGGCGCATGGGAGGGTACAGTACAGTCGGTAGATACGGTCCCTGCCCACAACGGGCCTAAAGTTTAGTTGGGGGAGACAGACAATCAATGTAATTGCAGGTGAAGGGTTTCCTGAAGGAGATTTGACTTTAAGAGGACCTGGATCATGGGATCGTCAAGAAACATATACATATTTATTACTCTATTTATTTATTTATTTATTTATTTATTTGACTTGTACATTTCTATCCTACTTATTTTATTTTGTTGGTATGTTTGGTTCTGTTCTCTGTCTCCCCCTTTTAGACTGTGAGCCCACTGTTGGGTAGGGACTGTCTCTATGTGATGCCAATTTGTACTTCCCAAGTGCTTAGTACAGTGCTCTGCACATAGTAAGCGCTCAATAAATACGATTGATTGATTGATTGAAACCCCCATAAAACAGCGTGTGTGTTTGCACACGTGCGTTTTTGGGGGCAGGAAACACTTCCACCGA